>NC_054535.1:92940982-93120982 GCF_017654505.1 Polyodon spathula | reverse complement strand
GACCCCTGTGGTCTGGCTGGGTGCCAGCGGGCGGCTAACGGTACACACTTCGAAGTCTGTGTTCATCTTCGTTCCTCCCGAGTCAGTGCAGGGGTGGTAGTAGTAAGCTGAGCTAAGCAAAAATAACTGGACACTACTAAACTAGGGAGAAAATAACAAAACACTAATGGGTGACTACTAAATTTATATTTAAGAAAAAATGTAACTTTTAAATGTTTAGCTAACCTTCCTGTTTTTATTGTTAAAACATGAAACAGATAGCAACGCATACTCTGACTAATGCCTTGTTTCCACTGCTTGGGACTACAGGCTTCGGCTGCCCACAGCTAGCCACAGAAATCAACATTTTGTTTGATAGTGGTGGGTCTTGCTTTGACCAACGCCAAAAGAAACATTTGAAACTGGCTAACTTTGTCCTAAGAAAACACAAAGAAAGACTGGTAATTTCAAGTAAGGTAATTCTGAATCCCCTTTCCTTCTCTTAAAAATATCACAGAACAAATACTGTGGAGCATCTGCAGCACAGGAACACTAGGTTATTGTCATTCATGACAGCATCAGTTACTTGGGAATATAACTGCACAATATTACATTTCATCACACATCTTAATGCATTTCAATTAATTAACAAACACTGAATGAATTATAGAAAATAACTGGGTGGAATCACACTAATAATATTCATTGGACAAAGCCTTAGTAACTCATTCTATATTAATGGTTTACCTTTAGAAAAATTATAGAAAAGCTTTAAAGGAGGAGAGCAAAAACCTTATTTTCAAAGGTTGTCAAGGGCTGTAACAGTGCTGATGATTCTGTGATCATGAGTAACTAGAGAAGTATCTGTTCAAAGCTGAACAATACCAAATGCAGAGTACTCTGTTGTTTTAGCTAGACAGCCAAGTTGCAGAATCACATCAACGGTGCCACTCACAGCGAATGGGTGCTTGATTCTGTCAGAGATCCAACTAAAGATGTCCTATCTACAAAGAGGAAGATGTAGAACTATAGTGCAATATTGCTTCAGATAAAGAAGGCATGCATTATTGTGCTGGCCATAGGTTTAAATAATCATATTAAAAAATTAAAATATTGAAAAATAACTGTTTACCAGCCTTTGCTTAATAGGCAACCTTGTTTTGTTGCTGTATATATATTATAGGGAAATGCAGAAAGGGAAATGAACCCTTCTATATATACCCTTCTATATATATTGCAGCTGCATTTCTAACTGTTGACTCTTTATAACAATTCAATCATTGTTGACATAACAGCCAAGCCCATTCTACTGCTAGGGTCTGACCTGAAGGAAGTCAAGCATTTTTTTGCAATTAAGCTCGTTTCAAATACAGTAGATAATGGTATGGTTTTGGAGCAAATATTGCAAAGCGACTCTACTATTATTGGAGCTGTTGCCATGCAGACACATTTCATTGCTATTGGTGCAATGAATAGTAAAGATATAATTAAGTGTGTCAGAATGTATCAGAGAGTGATCTTCTTCATTCACACACATCAGTTCCCTCACAATGTCTAAATGAAAAAGGATATTCACCATAACCTGCACATCTCTGTACTTCTTCATAAAATTTGTTTCTGGGCCTGTAAAATACAACTATGGCTCTATTAAGATAAGGAAAATAGAACAGTCATGCAATTCAAGCTAATATGGAGAAATAATGGCTACATGTTAATTCAGTTAACACACCATCTCTGCAATGTACTGTAAAGATAGATTTTTCCAAAAAAGCAAAGGACATTACAAACTTCTTACGTTGGAGTGAAACAGCCTGTATGTTTTAATCACAGGGAAAGCCAATATTTACCTGAGTCCCGTGGATAGTTTGGCTTAATTTTCAAAAGTCAATTTACAGTTACACAAATGTTTTTATTTTTATTTTCGATGTCTGTGAGTTCAGGAATTGGTCTTCAGATCCTGCCGTAAAGATATATTTAATCCAGGCCAGATCAGTGTAAAGTGCCAGAATCATATAATGATCTGCCATGTTAGTTTTACTGGCAATGCACAGCTGTGATGTACACTAGATGCTTCTAGAACTTACTAATATGAAGACACTTTGGTTACTACTATGTAGCCTCCAGACCTTAACACACACTTGATTAAAATGATTAAAAATATAATATTTGAGGAATTGCAATAGGAACCATAAGAATAATTACAAACATCATGACAAGGAAGGGATCATTAAAGAAAATGGAATGCTACTTATTGCTTTGTGATTTTCAAAGATATTGAAAATAATTTCTGATCATCTTTAAAGCAGCTGCATGATACTAGGATTCCCCCCCAAAAAATGCCTTAAAACACGGAACGCACAGAAAACTAGACCGTTCAGGCCAAGCTCACAATGCAATAGCACTGTACATTTCCTTTGATGGGCCAGAAAAAAAACAACAACAAAAAAAAAACAAGCAGAGACAGGATAACATTTCATGAAAACCAGATTACTTAATAATGAAGCTCCAGCTCCACAGCTGAAAAAAAAAAAAAAAAAAAAAAAACATTACAATAAAATATGGAAATGTTTAAAAAGACATCATCTTTTTTTTTTTTTTTTTTTTTTATTATTTTCAAAAGTTAAACGAAAAAATGTAAAGATTTCAATTTGGCTGCCCCTTTTTTATTTTACTAGCCAAACAGCTTATTCTAGCCTGTAAAAAGAATATGGTAATTTTTCATGATGGAGGGAAGTTATTTCAGTTTTAAAGGGCCAGTAGTCTTAGATGATGAACAAAAGGCAATGAGGTGGGGTGGGGTGGGGGTGTAGGGGTGGATAATATATAAAGGTTACCATGAAGACAAAGCTAGATATGTCATTCAAAGCATAAGGCAGCATGTTTTTTTTTTTTTTGCTGCTGGGGTGCAGAAGGCATTAGGTACCTTGACCTTGTTGTGCCAGGGGGTGATGTTTCAGGAGCCATCTGGACATCAGGGCATGAGTGATTATAATCGGATTTATGAATAATGGCTACCTGCCAAATGTATTATTACTGAGGGCCTGGGCAAAGAATATTAGCATGGCTTTCCCTCTTGAGTGTGCAACGTCTGATATACAAGCCTCCTTAAGGAGTTCAGCATGGTAGGGGAGGGGTTGGTTGGTGGTGTGTGTGGTGGGGGGAGGGGGGGTAAAGGAGCTAGACTCTCATGAGCTAGCTGTCAGGGGAGACAGCTGAATAACCTTTTTTTTCTTTGCAATGCTAATGGCTCCGTGATGCTTGGGCTATTGATTAATCTAAATGCTAGTTCTAGGATGAGAGTGACTTTTGGCAGATGCACAAAAGCCTATTAAAAAAAAGCTCCTAAAAAAAAACAAAGAATGAAAGAAAAAAGAAAAACATCTGAGGCATCTGACTTTGTATCTGTGTGGCAGAAGGGGATGCACATTAAAGAAATGAACATTTCTTTGATATTGTGTGTCCCCCCCCCACCCCCACTTCTGCTCCTATTAATAACCCTTTCAGCGACCTGGTAAATGAATGCCCATGTGCTACAGTTTAGCCCCCTGCTGGAGCCTGTACTATATTTCTTTCAGGGTTAATTTACTCTGTTTATCAGGGTGAAATAAAAGAACATGTCACTGTGGGACTCTAGTCTTTTAAATGTTATTGCATACTCATCCAAAATGAAACCGAATGGCATAATCTTAAATATGTTTTTTGACCAGTTTTAGATCTAGCTTTCTTCGGGGGGGGGAATAGTCTGCTGCAGATGGAAATGTGAAATTGGAAATGTAGCTTGGAGGCAGCACTGCTGAGGTTATTTATCGCCATAGATATATTGGCTCCAATACGTTTATGAATTAAACTTCAAATTAACAGCACCACTAAATGATGTTGTTCTTTTTTACTAGTTCTGAAATTGTATCTCTCAATTAATTTTTTAGCTAAACTGTGTTTTATTCATGGACTTCATAACCCCATGATCAAGACAAGGACTCTTCTGAATGCTACAGAACAAGTACCACCCATACCGTCTGTAGACTTACTTGGCATTTAGCAAAATAGGCAAACCATTTTTTTTTTCACCAACCATATCATTTTTTGTAGCCCTATAACATGTCTGTACCGCACAGCTTGTTACTGTTATATAATAAGTCTCCATGAGGTAATCATAGTCAAGAAGGTTTTATAAAAATTTTAAAGATGATTCATAATGCTCTAAACTAAAAAAAAATAAAATATATAGTCATTCGTAGGTGGGTTCAGCACCAACAGCTGCTGAAGCACCAAAAAAAAAAAAGGTTTAAATCATGAATGCACAAATAGAATTATGTCTATTGATTGGAATTCTATTGTCTAGCATGTAAATTAATGGCTAGCATTGGCTGAGTTATGTTGATTCCAGAGTTTAATGCAAATATTAAAAATAGTTTATAGTCAATTGGCTTTTGTCTAAGGTGACATTTTCAGTTTAATACATTTATAATTAAAAATAAAAGCTGCATGTCTTCCCAGTCACAGTTTTTGCAAGTCATCTCCAGTAGCTGTTGACATTTTTAACAAGGCAAAAGATTTTTATTTTCAACCCAAGAAAAGATCAGAAGTAGAAGGGTACAGTGCTTATTTATTATTATTGGCCCTGGGGAAACTTTCTTCACTTATTAGGTATTTTTCTCAGTTTATAGGTCTGCAGAAGTTCAATTCTGATCCCAGTCCTGATCCAACTGAGCTGCAGCGGTGGCTTTTCAGAGCTCAGCACACAGTCCCTCATATTAAAAGTGAACATTAACCAACACAGGAGGGCACAGTAGCTGTAAAAGTTAGATGACAAACCTGCCAATGTTTCTTACAAAGTACTGTGTTAAACCACTTTAAGCTATTACACGCCTTACAATTTGAAGTGTGTGGCTTAGACATTACAGTTTAGACAAGGAAGGAATTCTGCCAAGTTTAGGGAAAAATAATTAATATACCTAATGACAGTTTTCAGATGATCTCCTTGTTTCACAATTGATGTGCTGGATATCTGAGGCGTAACATTTTAATATTTATCGTGTTTATATTCTGACTCTATGCAAACTTGGAGAAGGTCAAGTCTGATTTTCAGGAAATTCTGGATTCAGGTTGATGGGGATGTGCTATTAATGAACAAGACTGTTGTTCAAAAACTAATTTCTCTACATTCTTATTTGTGTATTTTGCAACCATGAGCCAAAGCTTCCATCCTTATTAGTTGTGTTGCCAAATAATATCCCTTCCTAATGATGAACCATTATACCATTTGCTTTTTGTTCCAGGAAAATCCCTGTTGGTGTTGGAACCCATTGACTGAAAGCTTGACTCTTGCCTGGAAGAACCAACATTAGGTAATATTAAATCTTCCGTAAGATCACTTTCAAAGAAGTTTGAGTTATTTTAAGCTTGTGGATATGTCATAATTTTATGATGCCTAACCAGGGAAAATTGAGCTGGCTTTCTTGAGCTATAATACTGATGTATTTTTCATACAGCTATGTACTGACTGCAAGGAGTGATATGGTACAGTATGTGAAAAGCTCCACAGCAAGGAACACCACATCCACCATCCATTCTCTGACTAAAAGGTTCTGGTTTATTTCTTCAAGTTTGTAGATTTAAAGCTTCCACTGCTGTGATCAATTGCATAGAACCCTTAGTTCATGTACCCCCTTGAGTCATGATAGATTTAGATCTTATGGTTATCTCAAATGGTAAAGTACATTTTCGCAGACAGTTTTTTTATTTTATTTTTTATTGCTGTTTTGTTTACTGTGTAAGCCCAACTGAGCCATTTGCCTGCTGCCTGAACTCCAAATACCAGCCATTACTCTCAAATGCAGCTTTCAGCTAGATGCAGATTTTCTTTTCTTTTCTGCTGCTCTCTCGATTACCACTGGGCCTGTTTCCATGAACCGAGGAAAAGGGGGAAGAAAATCTAATTAAAATTCATATTTCAGCAGAAAGTCTACATGAGGAGAATTACAAATTAAACAATTGTTGCTGTCTGTTATGCTAGGTATTGAAGGAATACTTGTCAATACCCTGTGCATTTGCATAATATTAATTTTAAACATTTACAGTTGGAAATCTATAACAAGTTGACTTCAGGGGAGAATAAATTACCAGTGCACAAAGGTTGCGGTAATTTTTATTCTTTGAATTAAACAAATTCCACATTGCCCATAAGTAAAATATGCAGCTGAATTTAATATAGATTCCAAAAATATTTTAATTAAAGTACACATATAATGGGCTATTAAAAAATAATACAGGCTGTCAAGTATTTATTAACTTTCAGGGAAGGTTAGGGAAAGTAGATGTTTAGGTAATATTCTGGATGGATTTTAGCTTTGTGCAATATCACTGACAGTTTTTTTGTTCCTATACAATATTCCATTCGACCATGGTCTACCAAACTATGTTATCCTTTCTACTAGGACTATATTAAGAAAATTCTCAAATAGATTACTCAAAACACTGCATTGCTATTCTCCTACTGTAAGCTGTATGCTAATTGAAGTGATGAACAGAAGTGCTTGTATAAAATTACATAAAAATATCCACCTGGGAACAACAAAATGAACTTCTTGCACTTCTCAGGTTTTAATATGTATGATACAATGCCTGTTGAGCAGTGTTGATGTCAGAATTCAGAATTAATTGGAAAAGTCATTGCTTTTGTTTTCAGACAATAAATAATTACATCGTGTAACAATTTTTTTTTTTTTTTTGGTTCCTGGGTAGTAAGTGTTATTTCCTAATTGCTTATGCCTCAAAAGTATAGAAAATGGCTATTATTCCCCACAAACTTTGCTTTTGTGACCAGGACAGTGATATTTTGAAATGTACCTATTTTCCAGAACATTCCAGATAGATTCAGTGCTGAGTAAACTTGGAGTAACTTCTAGAACTTTCTAGAACTTTCCAGTAATATAAACAGTAGTATAAATACAGGTACACCAGTTCAGTTTAGTTCCAGCTGTCTAAGAGGATACATATCTGCATTTTTCTGAGATGGCAGAATGGGTGAATCTGATGGGTCTCCAAGGCGGTTTTACCAAGTTTCCCTGCTATCTTTGCCTTTGGGACAGCAGGGACACCAGGGACCCCAAGGCGCACTACCACAGGCGGGACTGGCCACAGCGGACCAAATTCTCTGTGGGGAGGAACAACGTCAAGTGGGAGCCACTGGTGGACCCCCGGAAGGTGCTGATGCCACCACTGCACATCAAATTGGGCCTATGAAACAATTTGTCAGAGCTCTAGATAAGGGGTCGGCAGCCTTAAAGTACCTTCAAGACTTCTTCCCTAAGCTGTCTGAGGCAAAGTTCAAAGCCGGTGTCTTCCTCGGACCACAGATAAAGAAGTTCCTGGAGTGCAATGAATTCCCCAAGAAGCTCAGTAGTAAGGAGAAAGCGGCTTGAAACAGCTTTGTCGCAGTGGTTCGGGGTTTCCTGGGGAATCACAAGGCCGAAAACTATGTGGAGCTGGTTGAGACTCTGGTGAAGAACTATGACACAATGGGGGCTGATTCGTGAAAGTGATTTACAGTATAATCGTAAATCTCGAAAAACTACTCACTTCTAAATTTTTTTTAGTCATTTTGGTATTACTTTAGTATACATACATGTTAATTTGGATTCATATGTTGTTTTTTTCTGACTTTATGTGAACGAAAAGACCGTTTTCTCATTGGAAATAGGTAAATTTCAAAATATCATTGTCCTGGTCACAAAAGCAAAGTTTGTGGGGAATAATAGCCATTTTCTATACTTTTGAGGCATAAGCAATTAGGAAATAACACTTACTACCCAGGAACAAAAATTGTGTTACATAGTGTTATTTAAAAACTTGTACAAAAAAGAGGCTTTTGAGCAATGTTGTGGAGTGAGCAGCATTACTGAAAACATCCCCCAAAAAAGCTGCAGCTTTGTTGAATGATTTGTTATTTCTGTGTATCCACATCAGAAGTGGAGGGGACAGCTCATTTTTCAAATGGAAGTAGTACATTAGGCTTAATGGCACAGATGCAATTTTTTTTAAGGAAAGAATGGTGTTTAAATCCACTGAAGTTTCCCAATACAGGATGTTCTTGTCTGACAGATGAACTGATGTATGAACCCTGAAAACAAAAGCAGCTTGGGGGAAAAAAAGAAAAAAGGGAATATGAAGAGTTTACATATTTTCTTTCTCTTACCTACTTTACTAAATTCTTAGCTAAATCATTTAGTGAGACAGATCAAAGTAACAGTAGGACTCTTTTGGCAACTTAAGTAATTTACATTAACTCCCTATGATTAGAACTCGAAACCATGAATAAAGAGCAACTCTTCCTTTTTCAAAACTGATATGATTTATGGATTACATTTGTAGTATGTTTTGTCACATTTGCTCTATTTTCAAGGGACCTTTGTTAACTTGGTCTAACAGTTAATTGGGTTGAAGTTCTTTATATTAAATGGAACAGCGGTATCAAAAGACACTATTCCCACAGGACAGCTAGAAAATTATATGGCAAATGATAAGAGCATCCAGAAATTGGAATGTTATCACTCTACATACTGAAAAGAAAAAAAAGAAAGAAAAAATACTAGGTTTCTCAAGTAGGTTTTTAAATTAAGTTTAGTGGGTGTGACAGAGATCGAATGATTCTTGGTGTTAGATCTGTTGTGTTTTACATGACATACAGATGGAACACACACAGACACAAACATTTGTGTAAGCAACGTGTTTATTCTGAACTCACCCGGAACTATTCTTCTCTAGAGGTCGGGATAGACCACCTATCCATCAATGCTGCAGAGGGTATTATTCTGCCCCATTTTTCAACAGCACTCTGACTTGGGATTTTTGCTGAGTCTAGTGTCCATCTTATTTACAAGTTCATGCGGAACGGTGGTTTTGAAATTCTCCCAGATCTGGTGACAATTCCTGCTGTGGACTTTGAAGTCCTCTTGCTACCATAGGGATGACACGAATCTGGGACTGGTTCCTACGAAGATTTCCCGTTGGTGTGTTGATCTCGTATGATCTTGGAGCTCCTGCAGGGCCAACAAATGTACCTTCTGTGGGCAAGTTTTTGATCCATACACGCTATCCCTGGACAAGATCCGGTCTGTACTGAGCTCTGTGATGACAGTTGTTGTTTTCAGCTTGAGCTTCTTTTAATTCTCTATCCTTCTTCTTGAAGGTGTCAAGATCAAGCCAAGCTGGTTTCAATTGTTGTGGCGAGACCGGTAAGGGGGATCTGATCTTGCGGCCCATTAGCAGTTGCGCTGGTGAAACACCACGTGTCATTGGTGTTGATCTGTTGGTCATGAGAGCTTTATGTGGATCTCTCTCTTTCTTTAGTAAGGCCTTCACTGCTCTCTTTGCTTCTTCGTTACTTTATGGATACCGGGGACTACTAGTAGTGTGTACAAAATCATAGTCCTGTGCAAAGTGTGCAAATTGTGCAGCTATAAACCTGAGGACTGTTATCAGTGACTAACGTATCGGCACCCCATGTCTGGCGAAGATTGCTTTTAAGCGGTTGATGACTTGTATGGCTGACGTGGAAGGAAGATGAGCAACCTCTAACCTCTCCTAATGGGCTTTGTAAGTTCTGCCAAATGGGGAGAAAATTTCCCAACATAATTAACCATGCCCATAAATCTGCGGACATCTGCAACATCCTTAGGCTCTGGCATTTCCTTGATGGCTTTAATTTTGTCTGGATCAGCTTCTATACCTTTTGCACTGATCATGTGACCCACAAATTTGACCTGTTCCACAGCAAAGAGACATTTTTCGTTGCTTGTCAATCCTGCTTGCTGGATTCTTTTCAGCACGGAATGCAGTCGAGTGTCGTGTTCTTCACGTGTTTTTCTGTAGACTAGAATATCATTTGCGTGACAGAGTGTGCCCTCTAGCCCATAAATATGCTGTGTGATCTGCTTTGGAAATGTTCTGGAGCTGACGCAATACCAAATGGCATTCTATAAAAGCAATATCTGCCAAAAGGTGTGATGAATGTGGTGAGAGGAGCCGACTCTTTATGAAGAGGAATCTACCAGAAATCTGTTGTGGCATCTAGCTTTGTGAAGATTGAGGATCCCTCTAGTTGGGCCAATGTTTCCTCTATTGCCGGGAGAATGTGTCTTTCTCGGCAGACGCTCTCATTCAACCATGTGAGGTCAATGCATATTCTTATTTTTCCATTAGGTTTTGGTACAGCAACCATACCAGCACACCAGTCCGTAGGCTCGTCAATGCAGGCAATCACTCCCATCTGTTCCATCCTGTCAAGCTCTTCTTTAACTTTGTCCATCATTGGCAATGGGACTCTCCGTGGAGATGAAAGCGCATAAGGACATGCTGACTCTCCCTGGAGTTTACCCAAGCCTGTAAAGACACTTGGGTACTGCTGCTTGAAGTGTATTTCAGCATCTTGGATAGAGTCTATTTGTTTTAGGAGTTTAAGACCCTGTATAGCTGGCAGACCTAGTAGTGGAATCACTAACCCAGGAACAACATAGACCTCTTGTTTGACAGTTTTACCATTTTTTTTTCAATAAGGCGGGAAATTTGTCCCACCACTTTTAAAGGTGAGTTGTTTGGTCCACACAGCGTTTTCTTCACTCTCTGTAGGTCTCCTGCTCCTGTATCGAGTTTGAAGGAAACTTGTTCTCCATTCAGATATAGCCACTGTTGGACATCACACCCAGGAACATGGAATCTTCTGTTTGTAAGGTATCGGTACCTTGTATCAATTCCAGTCTCTTTATAGACCTACATAATGCCGCAAAATGTCTTTTTCTGTGGCATTTCCGGCGTTCTGCATCTCTAGCTGGGCACATATGTGGTGGATGTGATGGCGACTTGCCACATCTTCCACAATTGGGTTTGTGGTCTTTAGAACTTGCTCCCAAAGGTTGCCATTTGTGGTGTTCCTGTCTCCCTCGATAAGTTCCTTTTTGAACTTTTTTCTTAAACCGGACTGCATCTAAATTTGCATCCAGAGGCTCAGATCTTGCACTCTGGCAGACAACGGGCTGTTTTTGTATTTCTTCCCTTTGACATACTTGCGTTATTGCTTTAGCAAGCATAAGGTCTGGATCTAATTGTAGGCATTTAGATAGGTGATTATCTCTAATGCCAACTACAATCCTGCCTCTAATCATCTCTTGTAAGAGACTGCCATATCGGCAGTGTTCAGCTAGTCTGTGTACATCAGTAATAAAAGCTTTCGCGCTTTCACCTGGCTCTTGGCAGCGCCTGTTAAATCTTGCACATTGATATATAACATTGTGCTTCCCTAAGAAGTGCTCTTCAAAAGCATTCTTTACTATGTCATATTCCTTTTTCTGTTCAACAGTCAGGCTTATTGCATACAAGACGTCATCAGCTTTGTCTCCCATTGTATTAATAAGGGAATTCACTTGATATTCCTTACTTTTCTCATTAAGTCCTGAAGCAATGTGAAACCTCTCAAATGTCTTATCCATTGAGGCCACGCCCCTGTGTCAGAGTTAGTTTCCAGATGGCGGTATAGGGAATATCGGCTCCATTGCAGTTAAAGTCAGTTACGTTTTTTTTTACTGTAGGAAACTCGCCCTTTTATCTCTTCATATGTGTGCTTCACTTATTTTCTCTGTATCTTCCTTATTTGCTCATAGTATTTAAACAGTTTCTTACCATATCTCACTTTTTTTTTCTTCTCTCCTGCTTTCCTGAGTTTCATGTGGGTGCGGGAGTTCCCTTGGCCTCTGTTTTGTTGAGTGTGCTGCAGCAAGCTGTGCTCTCCGCTCTGCAGAAACTTTTTTGTAACATCTGTGTTACTTTTCATTTATTTCCGCTTCTTTTCAAAGCGACAAGTTATATTCCCGTTTCTTTATACCTATACGATGTTGGGGTTCAGTCTATTCTAATACCACGTTGTGCTGTACACGACATACAGAAGGAGCACTTACAGACACAGGCATTCGTGTAAGCAACGTGTTTATTCCGAACTCACCCGGAACCGGAACAACTACAGAAAGGTCATCATCATATTCTGCAACGTAGGTTAACTCTTTCATTACTTGTACAAGATCTCCCTCCCGACCTGCGCGGCAGCTGCATAAAGGGAACAAAATACCTTGGACTCTATTGGTTAGCACTCACTTGTTATAGATTTAATATATATTAAAACTAAGGGTGCAACAATTAATTGATCATCTGTCCTTAAATTTCCCAAGCTTACACAAATGAGAACCCAATTTGAAGTCTGTTACCGGTTTGTATTAAAACCTTGAGTGTGAAGATTAGCGCGTTGCAAGGATACACACTTTAGGCCTCTACATTGGCGTTGGACAAGCCAAATCAAAAGTAGGCCTATGGTATTCCACATTTTCTCGATTTAAAAATTAAGGCAATACATTCTTTTGTTTGTTTATTTATATTTTAAATCTATTAAATCTACCGATTACCTTATTTTGTTTCAAAGCATGTTGTGTTTGGGTTATATGGCAATATTATATAAAAAGAAGCGGAATTTAATACAATAGTTAAATTAGTCAGGATTTGTGAGATATTCTGCATTGCTTTTGGACATAAAATGCTAACAGTAATGAACAATCATAGTTCAGATAGAAATTACATCTGTTAAAATATAGTATTTTTATTATTATTACAGTGACATCTGATTTTGACGCACGCATATTCTTTTCAGTTTGTTAAAAACTCAAGTCCTTTGTATTTCTATTTTTATAATCAGAAGTGTTTTTGTTTAAGAAACAATTGGCAAATAGGCACAACTGTAAAACCGATGGGGGCCAAGCTTGCCTAAATTGTTTCTTCTAACTTAGCTTGTGTTTTTAATACAAGTTAGAACAAACAATTGGGGCAACCTTGGCCCCCATTGGTTTTACAGTTGTGCCTGTTTGCTTTGTGCTGGGAAAGGTTGCCCCAATGTTTTCTTGAAACTTGGCTTATGTTTTTGATATCTCCACTTTAAATGGCTGGGCACTTTTGATAACTAGGCGTTTTATCACATTTCCAATGTGATTTTGATTTAGAAATTATTTTTTCACTTATACACACACACATATTGCGGGAATAGCAAAATTGTTCAACCTATATTTAGGCAATGTATTGCTGTTTGGATAGGATAAATGTAAACAGTAGCCTAGTCTGGTGAAAGGGTTAAGATGTGAATCTGTGCAGTGTAGCAGTTAAGTATTGGAGTGATAGTAGCACTAGTTATGGTTCAAATCCTCCCATATATATATATATATATATATATATATATATATATATATATATATATATATATATATATATATATATATATTGATGCACAATGAAAACACAACAATCTAAGTTTTACATAAACACACATTGGGCACTGTCACAAAGACGGCCGTAGTGTGGGTGACGACAGACCAGAAACAGGAACTGACTCTGAACACAGGCTTTGAACTGGTGAACACACAACCGAACCCGAACACACAACCGCGCGTATGTGACAACATGCTCCTTTTATGCAGCTGTACGGTTACTTGCACGTGAAGTGCTGTGCAATCCTCGTGCCTAAATACACATACACATTTTAAACACTCGTGTTACACAGACCCGTTTATATCCCGTGTACCAATGTCTATACACCAACATTTAAACACACCACACGCAACACATAACAGATAATATACACAGGGGCGGGCACTTTGTCAGAGGCACATACATAATGTTATGCATCCAGTCCCATGCAGTCCCAAACTGGCCTGCCGTTACAATATATTATTAAACATTATTGCTGATTCAACATCATATTCTATCTATATGTAATGGAGTTGCTCGCTTTACTTTAAAATAGACACATTTGAGTAAGTATTGTAGTATATTTACTTTTTATTTAATGTTGTCTTTTTGATTTTATCACCTTGTGTATTTGAGCTGTGGACACAATGGCCACGTTTAAAATTATCATTGGTGGATTAAATAACCATGTCATTGCTTTGTCTACTTTTGGAATAAATGAATGAATCAATTTGTCTATTTTTTTTGTACAAGTAGTATAGCAGTAAAGTTACAGTTTTTAACAAGAAATGAGATAAACAGGATCTTGTAAATAATTATTATGTATTATCCCGATTGTACTGATAGCTTTCATCTGATTTAACAAACTACCATAATAAGCTTGATCCGTTCATTTAGTATATTGTAACGTTTTCATGTTCGGGAAGTAGTAGCCCACTCTGGGAGACGGTGTTGAATTCTCAAAATCCACTGCAAACCCCCATAAACAACACCACACATTCTCCCCATTCATTCACTCACTCCCCCTTCCCATGCTAACAGTGTGACACGTTCTCCTTACAATAGTATGTAACATATATAAAAGACAGACCAGACAAACTGAACAAACAAGTCCTGCAATATGTTTAATTTGAATGTAAAAATATATGAAAGCATGATGACCTTTATGTACACAAATCTTCACTAATAAACAATTGAACAAGAATATAGTATTAAATGGCAGTGTTTATATGATAGTGAAAAATAAATAAATACATATCAAGATAGATAAATACATATATAAGTATTTATTTATATATTCCTTTATTTCAATATTTATATTAATGTGTTAATTTATTTATTTATGTATGTATGTTTTACTTTTACCAAATATATAGGCTATTCACCACAGCTAATTCTCATTCTGTTTGTGGGGACTACAAATAGCTTTACACTCAACCAGTATGGAGAGAGGAAACCGTACTTCCTTGCGCCAGTAGGGACCACAATGAACGTTACTGACATGAAACCAAAAATGTACAGAGCTCAAGATCAGAATCTCAGAATGATGATGATGAATGATGGCTCGAGAATCTCAAAAAAAAAGTCCTGAGAATTCTCAGCTGGCTGACTTCATCTTTCAAAATATTGCTTGTTTCAGCTAATCATGAAGCACTGACAGTAACACCACACACTTGCAAATTGAAGGTTATAGGTTCAAATCCCATGTATACTAGACATTTTTTAATTATTTTATGAAGATTTTTTTGGAGGCAAATGTTCCATTGTAAAACAAAAATAAATCATTTAATATAAATGATACAGGCGACACAATACGTGTGTTCCCTAGTATATTTCCATGTTGACAAAACAAGTTAATTGTCATTAAAATTGGATGTCCTGTAATATAATATAATATATTATATTAATATATGCATAAATTAAAACTTCCTGGGGTCTTTTTTGCCTGCGATGTGTGCGACTAGTCCATTTCAAAATATCAATAAATCGTTTAATATAAATGATAAGAGCGTTGGGAACTACAAATTAAAAGTGAAATGATGCTTTTGAGTGATTAACTTTTGGAGCATCAATACCCTGAACACACGTGAACTGTCCTTGCTGTATAGAGTCAGACAGTTCTCATGTTTCGCTGACAACTTGGCACGAGGAACTGCCGTTCCTCTCAGTTATGCACAATGGTGTTTTTGGTTATTGGATCTTCTGTTAAAAAAATAAATGAATGTTTGTTGTTTATTTTGAAAAATAAAACGTCAATGCATCGAATATTGTTGATAAATGATTATAGAAGTTTTTGAATGACGTTTCCAGTCATGTGATCTTATCGCGTGTCTCGAGCTGGTGGGCGGGCAAGCCGTATCTCTGATTAACTTAAAGCGGTTTCAGACCTTAGATAAAGTTTAGTTTGCTTTTATGAAAAAAATAGTGAACACTTGTGTAGTTATTGGCTGTTGCAGTACGCACGGACGAGACAACATTTCAATTTATAGGTTGCCGAGGGTTATACAATTGCAGGGAGAAAAAATAAAAGATATAACGCAACGAAGATTAGGCAAGTGGCCAGCTAATATATCAAGGGCAGACCTGAAGGAGTGTAGCTGTCCTCAAGAGTATATTCATGACATTTTAGCTTAGGTTTGTTACCTCAGTATAGTTTATTTTTATTTATTTTATTTTTTTATAAATACCTCAATATATTATTATTATTATTATTATTATTAATAATAATAATAATAATGTTTGACTTTGTAACACCCAGAATGCAGTGTTATTGCAAAGAGGATTAGAAAAGAGATAATTACTGTATTTAATATATATTGTAATACAGCAGGGAGAGGGTTAATATCCTCCCTGCTGAAAACATGTGCGTATGCACATTTTGTTAATTGTTTTATTATTAATTATCCCTTGCACCTGGTAGCTATTGTTAAATTATAGAAATAGCATACAGATCTTGATTACCAATTATATGATTTTTTTCACTGTATCTTTTCTTAGAGAATCAATCTAATTTCCTAAAATAGTGAGAAAATGCTGCAGTTTCCAACATTGTTCAATGATGTGTATCAGTAAAATTCACACATGAGCCCACCAACATGGCCACCGTCTCTGTTAAGAACAGTTGCTAGGTGATTTAAGATGTCATCGAAAACGATCTATAAGATAATTGAATACAAAATCAGGGTACCAATTGCACCACTAATTAAAACACAGGATAATGGTTTAAGTTTGTAATTCACCATAGCTTGTGCTATTTATTAATGTTATCACACTTTGGATCTTTTAATTTACATACAAGGGATGCAATGTTTTATTATACATGTTTGTAACATATTGTATTATTTCAGATGGAATAATAGTTTTAGAGGTAATTGTGGCATCAATTACATAAATTAATAACTGTAAAATTATGGTTTTGTTTACAAACTGGAAGGGCTTAAGCAATACAACGGAAGGCTGCTACTGCACAATTGAGACCTGTTTACAAATGCTGCACTTAATTATTCAGTTTTATTGATTAATATTGACTACAGTCTCATCACAATTTTTATGCTGCTGTTGACACAATGTACACTAAATGTGAAGGTTTTCACTAACTACCTCTTTGCTTTGATTAAAATATCATCAGCCACCAGAATTCCCCTCTGACTGTAAATACGACACAAAACAACTCTCTAAACAACCAGGAACAGACTGCCATCTTCTTACATTTACACAACTCAGCCACAATTGTCATCACAGTTGTCAGCATGGACTGCTTTGTTTCACTATTGTGCGTTGGACCTTTAACTTGTTTCATAGTCAGCCGCAAAAAGAAAGTCCCACATTCTAGAAATTTTTTTGAATTGACTGTTTGGTTTATATTTACTTGGTTAACCAATTGTCCTAAATTGTATCAAAGACAGAAACTCTTGGAAAAACACTGTCATATTTACAGAACTGTCCTTTAAAAGAAATTTCTAATATATATATTGTTAGACTAGTAGTGATACTTTATAATTACCACTACTCTCATATAGCTCTGGAACACCTCATTCATCATTCTGAGGCAAAGTTGTGGTTCATTTTACATTTGTATTGTCTCAGAGCCTGATTAATGGCTAATGAAACTTTCCCATGCCTTTATATTATACCCCACACCCCACACATGCATAAGACCACAAGCCATTGACAAATATGTACTTACATGCTGCCACTGGTCGAGAATTAGAGGCCTGTACCTCAGGAAGTACTTGAGGGGGAAATTTTCAACGTCCGGCCATGTTGAGGGATTGTTCCATGTAACTTCCAGTCTCCGAACATTGTTAGGAACTGGGTTGGCTACAAGCTTTTCTGGAGGGTCTGGTTTCACTGATAAATAAGATAAAATGAGGAGTTTAGACCATATATGTACTTGTCAGGAAGACTGAAGATCAGACAGTATCTAGTCCCTGTTTTCCTCCGCCAAACCTGGGTGTTGCCAAGCTCCTGAACCCTGGGTGTAGCACACACTGTACTGAATGGCCCAGACTTTCATTTAGTGTATATCATACAATTTAAATGCTACATAGAGCATAAATAGGCTGGGCTTATTTTAGCTGAAAACAGCCAAATTCTAAAAGTAGTAGCCAAGTTATTATTTTAAGAGCGACATTCTTACAATTCACTCAATGCACTCTCCCCCAGCAGATATAATCTTTACACGAGCAAGAATCGCACTGCAAATATTGTATTTCAGCATGTGTAAAGTTGTGTTTTAATGATATACATCATTCCAAGCAGAGCATATATTCCTAGAAAATAGTTGGCAGGTCAACACCTTATATGTATATTTGCTAGATGCAATAAACAAAGCTATCACTGTATAAAGTACCTGCTTGCATGACTTGGACATTCTTATATGTGGTGTTCCAATGAATGAAGCTGAGTCCTTTCCCCACTCACCCTTATGTTTCTTTTAAGCTTTTTTTTTTTTTTTTTTTTTTTTCCCTAACCGCTACGTTTTCTTTGGCCTGATTGCATGTTTTGGAAGAAATATATTTATTTTCAACTATTTTTGTGTCATTTTTGTTCATAATTGAAGACACAATTCAGCAATGCCATTGAATGTGTTTTAGTTATGACTACTTGCTTTGGTCAAAAAAAAATCAATTATACAAGTACCTACAGGCAAAGGTTAAATGCAAAGCTACAAGAAATACATGAGCCTATGTATTCATGCACTTTCATTTAGGATTTAAATAACAACAGTTTTATTTTTCTTATTTTCAGTTTGGTGATTTTTGTAACCAGTACCTGATGTATTTTACAAATTAATGGAAATAATATACAAATGTAATACTTACACTATAAATAATCTACACCAGAGTCACCCTTATTTTTATTTTTTTTTTCTCTTATATAGCATCACATTTCTAATAATTAAAATAGACATTTCTTTGCAAATCCACTTGCAAATAAATAAATGTATAAAGATATTTGTCTGAAGTGACAGGAGAAAAAAATACCACTATCTCAATAAAAATGTAGATCTATGTAATATAATTCATATTTGTAAACCATTTAAAATAAGACTACACAAATTATTGTATCATTTACAACTAGAAGCGTTCTGCATATAAATATTGATGGTTAATATTAACAAATACGACAATAGTTTGCATTCAAGATATTAATATATTTAAAATGGTGATTGCAGCAGACTACCTCTGGTGAATCAGTTACATAAGACATCAGACATAAGGAAAAATCTTTTGGGTAATTTTTAGGGTGAGTGACTTTTTAAAAACCATATCCACATGTTTAATATAAATAAAACTTTGTTTTTGGCAATTACATGTTAAAGTGTTACAAAAACCCTTTCAGTGTTTACAACACATATCTTTTTAAACACAATATCATTTGTTTTGATATTTTTATTCACATATTTTGGTCATAAATCAACTTGGGACATTAGGTGAGAAAACACTGTAAACTCTAAACAGTGTTCAAACACGTTACATAGTAAATAGGTTATAGTTTTGAAATGATACTGCATGATGTTATATTATTGACAGTAACAACCTTTGTCCCCCCCTTCTTATGATTGAAATCGATGCCGTTGTTTGTATATAGTTTTCCTGAGCTAAGTTAAAAGGATACTGGTATGTAAATATGTTTTATACAACACTTGATTACTAAACTAATGATGTACCTTTACTTGAATGCAAATGCAAGTGGGGATAGTTAATGATTAGTTGCAAGAGACAGCCTCTACTGTTAAAACAGTCTGTCTCTCTAAATGACCTGCTGTAAGCCCAATTCAGAATGTAGCATGTACCTATCTTTACCCACCAACTCACAGACATACATTATTCATTACTTTCATTTCAGATATTAGGGTTGTTGCCTAAAGTTCAGCTCTCATCCTGTATTGGTCATTATCTGCCTCCACCCAGAAATGCTGAAATGACAGGATCTGTCTATTAATTTTTACTGCAGATTTGATATCACTCAACCAATAATGCTCCGCTGTTTGACTGACAAGCCAATTTGAGGGTGTGGCCATTTCAAAAAAAAATCTGTCGCATTTTGTTATATTGGTGAGCAGTAAAATAATTGCAGTTTTATTTTTAAAGAATTCACATTATAAACATTAGGCAAAGTAATCAGGTCCTGAAAATACTTCTGAACTCATGTCTCTATATCAAAATAGTCAATGGAGAACCTGTTTGTGATTGACCACCAACTGTTCTTTACAAAGCTATTTTAAAGGTGCCTTAAAGAACCAATTACAGGTATATGCTTTCCAAATTAAACCTTAAACTAATTTTTAAGAAGTGTTTCATATGATTATAACCATTACTTTTCTACATCTCAGAGATCCTACAACATCCCAACTTTGTCAAAAACAGTAAGTAAAATAGTAATATGACGTTTCTGAGATGCCATCTCAAAATGATTTCTATTATAATAAGAGATACCCTAAAAACTACGATTTAATGCATTACATATCATAAAACAAAGCTTAAACGTGCAGTTGTAACTTGCTATGCAGCATGTTTCATGCACGGGATGACCAGGGGTCAGCACCATATCCAGTGGTGATGTACATTAAAAAAACAACAATATATTGTCCACGGACAAACAAAACGGAAGTTATATACAATACATGCGTGTGTGTCAGGCGTATTCACTGCCACGGACACTGATAACTCTTGCCACGGACATGCGTGTTCGTGTACGGACAAGTTGCCGACCCCTGGGGATGACTTCTACATATAGTGTAAGATTAAACTTCAACAAACACTGATTGGTTGATTTCTCATATGTGATTTCTAATAATTATAGGAGCAACACTTTTTTTAGCATATCAATAACTGCCCACATTCTATACGGTAGACCATATAAAATCGTAGCGCATACAATAATTCATAAGATCCTCCAAGAATGCCTGAGGAACCCTCACAGTAATATAGACCTTTTCATGGGTTGTAGTAGTATATAGAGGGAGTCCGAGAGAAAAAATATCACCAAGGTTTGGTGCTTCTTTCATTTATTTGGTGTGCAAGGTAATCAAACATGCAATCTTCAGGTGTGAAGAAGTTATTGCCCCCTCCCCCTAGTTAACTCAAACCAATTAAAGGGATAATTAGGGTCAGCTGTTTGAATACTTTGATTAACAATCAGGCCTGATTTGGGCCAGCCCTGCCCAATATAAATCTGACCAAACAGTCAGAGCCATATTGTCCAAATGGAGAAAGTTTGGGACAGTAGTGAATATTCCCAGGAGTGGCCATCCTGCCAAAATCTCAGCTAAGGTCATTGTTCATAACTCCACCATCAGAAAGACACTGGGCAAAAATGGGTTTCATGGCAGAGAAGCAAGGCGGAAACCACTGCTACCAAGAAGAACATGAATGCTCGTCTGAAGTTTGCCAAAAAGCACCTGCATGATCCTCAAGAGTTCTCGAACAATGTTCTATGGACAGACGAGTCAAAAGTCAAACTTTTTGGCCAACATGAGGCCCATTATATCTGGTGAAAACCAAACACTGCATTCCACAGTAAGAACCTCATACCAATGGTCAAGCATGGTGCTCGAAAACCCACAAATGTCATTGAGTTGAAGCAGTTCTGCATGAAGCAGTGGGTCAAAATTCCTCCACGGCTCTGTGGAAGACTGATCAATAACTACAGGAAGTGTTTGGTTGCAGTTATTGCTGCTAAAGGTAGTGTAACCAGTTATTGAGTAAATAAATTAAATAAGTATCAGAGTGTTGTGTTATTTGTTCATGCAGGGTCCCTTTTATCTAATATTAGATTCTGGTTGAAGATTTTACAACAATCAGTGTCAAAAATATGCAAAAATGCAGAAAATCGACAGGGGGCAAATACTTTTTCACTATATATATATATATATATATATATATATATATATATATATATATATATATATATATATATATATAAAATTTATCTACACATCCCACCCCACAACTTCCAAGTGAAAAAAATATTCTATAAATTTGTAGAGAATTTATTAAAAAAATAAAAACTGAAATAGTTAGGTTGGATAAGTGTCTACCCCCCTTATAATAACAATCCTAAATTAGCTCAAGTGTGGCCTTCATCTGTGTTAAACTGTAGTGATTCACATGATTTCAGGAAAAATTCAACAGTTCCTATCGGCTCCCTCTGCTGAGAAATGAATACATTTCAAAGCAAAGACTCAACCATGAGCACCAAGGCGCTTTTAAAAGAACTCCAGGACAAAGTTGTTGAAAGGCACAGATCAGGGGATGGGTATAAAAAAATATCAAATGCCTTGAATAAACCTTGGAGCACGGTCAAAACGATTAATAAGCAGTGGAAGATGTATGGCACCACCAAGACCCAGCCTAGATCAGGCCGTCCCTCCAAACTGGATGACCAAGCAAGAAGTAGACTGATCAGAGAGGCTACCAAGAGGCCAATGGCAACTTTGCAAGAGCTACAGGCTTTTATGGCCAAGACTGGTCAAAGTGTGCATGTGACAACAATATCCCAAGCACTCACAAATCTAGCCTGTATGTTAGGGTGGCAAGAAGGAAGCCATTACTCAAGAAAGCCCACCTTGAATCCAGTTTGAAAAAAACACTCAAAAAAACACTCAGGAGATTTCTGACAAAACTAAAATGGATCTTTTTGGCCTAAATGCAAAGTGTTATGTTTGGCGCAAACTCAACAAAGTGCATCACCCAAAGAACACCAGCCCTACTGTGAAGCATGATGGTGCCAGCATCATGTTATGGGGATGTTTCACATCAGCAGGCACTGGGGCACTTGTTAGGATAGAAGGAAAAATTAGTGGAGCACAGTACAAAGAAGTCCTTGAGGAAAACCTGCTGCCCTCTGCAAGAAAGCTGAAACTGGGATGGAAGTTCACCTTTCATCATGACAACGACCCAAAGCACACAGCCAAAGCTACACCGGAGTCCTTGAATGGCCCAGTCAGAGCCCAGACCTAAATCCAATCAGAGCTTGAACAGTTTTATAAAAATGAATGATCAAATATTGCCAAATCTAGGTGCGCAAAGTTGGTAGAAACCTATCCCAACAGACTCACAGCTGTAATTGCTCCCAAAGGTGCTTCCACCAAGTATTAACTCAGGGGGGGGTGGAGACTTATCCAATTATGATTTTTCAGTTTTGTATTTTTAATATATAATTTTTTTCTCAACTTTCCTGTGGAGTATGGTGTGTAGATAAGTGGAAAAATCCTCATTTAAATGCATGAAACTCTGAGGCACTGACACAACAAAATGTGAAAAAAGTTCAAGGGGGTGTAGACTTTCTGTAGGCACTGTAAGTCTGCAATAACTCAGCATGCAATTCTGCTGATCTCCCATACTGCTGAGATGCATGGGAACTGAGAATGCATGGTGCAATTTCTATTCTGTTGTGTAACATTAGGAGTTTGTTCTGTTTGCTCTGAGGTTTAGCTTGTACGTATTGCACACTTTAGACAAAGAGAGCTATAGAGTGGCTGTCAAATGTGCAACCCCCACCCAGTGTCACTCACAGTTTGAAAATGACTACCACAAGTAAGAATTTCTTTTGTCTTAAAATCTGGTGTGGCCAAACTTGTTTCTTCTTGTTAATCCTAAAAGGGATTACAACGACAAAACTTAACACAAAATCTAAGTTGTTAACATCTGTGACTAAGGAATTTCCATATGCAAATTTAAATGGTATTTTTGTAGCTATTAATGCTGGACCATCAAGATTAAATTTAGGTTTGGTAAAACAATCTAGATTGATTCTATTTCTAAAATGTTTAATGTCCCTTGAAATGTCCCATTTCAACCCTTTTGTTGTGCTTGGGGTACACTTCCTTTTGGGTTGTACTGCAATAATCCTGCCCTTATTTCCATTTTTATTTCTGTTCTGTTTTTGTATGCGGTATGAAGTCATGCATGCAAACACTTAATTTTGTTGCCTTGAACCAGGGCTTTTGCTTATGATTTCATGTATGTCTGGTGTAAAATCTCACGAAATTGTTTAGGGAGAAAGGCAATATTGTAATCTGTGATAAGCAAGTGGTTGCAGTGGTTCCCAGATGGCATGATGTCATACAACAAAACACAGATGTGTAACCCAAGCAATGTCCCTCGGGCTAAATATATTAATATCTTCTTTTTTTAGTTTTGTTTTACAATGAACAGTTCCAAAATACCAGCAAAGTAGTTTGTTAATCTCGTCTATTTTGATTCCAAATGCCTTCTGGTTTAGAACACAATGTTACACACTGGGATATGAGCAATTCAATTAATCTAAAGAACACACACACACACACATACAACTGTTGCCACTTATTTTATTTATTTATTTTTTTTAAATTAACATACTTGTTTATCATTTGCCTTTTTAAATGGAACCTTGTTTTAAAGCATCTTGAAAGGGAACCAATAGGCAAGACTGGGAGTCTCCAATTGGTCTAAGCAGTGGCAAATCTAAAAACTGCCACTGTTCAGATTATTTCTTTTAGATCTCTAAAACATTGAAAACTATTGACCCCAAGATCTGTAAAAGCAATAAACAAAAATGTACATACCTATGGAGAACTCATCAAATGATATGTATGTAGAGGAGTTCCCCAGTGCATTGATCGCTATGACATTCACTTTGTACTTGTTGGTGGAGAATAGCTCAGGGTATTTCACGTGGCACCGGTTCTTATGGACTGTATCTTTCTGGACTTCAAGTTTCTTGTTTCCATGTCTGAGAAAAGCAAAGGATAATTACAGAAAACACTGGCAATTCATTAGGACTATATGTTTAATGATATATAGAAAAATATGGGAAAAAATGTAGGTCTACAAATTATATTGGGTAAAACTGTACGTTTGAGAGTTAACTTCATTTTTCACATAAAAACCAAACAGGCTGACTCTTTTGTTGTCTTTTGTATAGTTGTGATATATTTTTAAATAGATTGTTTTTGTGATTGTTTTGATATATTCAGACCCCCGACCAATTCTCTGATATTACCGAATTACAAATGGTACATTGAAATTTCGTTATGTTTGATATTTTATTTTTAAACACTGAAACTCAGAATCAATTATTGTAAGGTGACAATGGTTTTATGTTAGGAAATATTTTTAAGAAAAATAAAAAACTGAAATATCTTGCTTGCATAAGTATTCAAGCCCTGTGCTGTGGAAGCTCCCAGTTTGCACCGATGAAATAAATTGCCCTAACGAGGACAGAATTACCTTACCACTGGCCTCCACCTGTGACCCATTAAAGTTCCTGTCACATTTTCTGGATAAAAAACCCACTGTTGAAGGATCATTGGTAAGGCTGTGAATCTGAAGGAAAATGAAGACCAAAGAGCACTCTACAGAAGTTAGAGATAAAGTAATACAAATGCATAGATTAGGGAAAGGGTACTAATTAACCATATCAAGAACTCTGCATAACACTGTCCTGTATGGGAGGGTGGCAAGAAAGAAGCTGTTACTCAAAAAGTACCATCTGAAAGCACATCTGGAGTTTGCCAGAAAGCATGAGAGTGACCCAGCTGCGATGTGGGAAAAGGTTTTGTGGTCAGATGAGACCAAGATAGAGCTTTCTGGCCATAACTCAAAGCGCTATGTGTGGCACAAACCTAACACTGCCCATGCCTCAAGACACACCATCCCTACACTGAAGTATGGTGGTGGCAGCATCATGCTGTGGGAATGCTTCTCATCAGCAGGGACTGGGCATCTTGTTACAATTGAAGGAAGAATGGATGGCGCAAAATACAGGAAAATACTGCAAGAGAATCAGCTTCAGTCTGCTAAAAAACTGAAGCTTGGGAGGAAATTCACCTTTCAGCAGGACAATGATCCCAAGCACAAGGTCAAAGCAACATTGGAGTGGCTCAAGAACAAAAAGGTGAATGTCCTACAGTGGCCCAGTCAAAGTCCTGATCTCAATCCCATTGAGAATCTGTGGCACTATTTGAAAATTGTGGTCCACAAGCATCGTCCAACCAACCTTAACAACCGGGAGCAAATCTGCCGAGAAGAATAGGCCAAAATCACTCCGACACTGTGTGCAAAGCTGGTACATACTTACCCCAAAAGACTTAAAGCTGTTATTGCAGCGAAAGGTGGCTCTACCAAATATTAATGTGTGGGGGTTGAATACTTATGCAAGCAAGATATTTCAGTTTTTTTTGTTTCAAAAGTTTCAAAATTCGAAATTTCAATGTACCATTTGTAATTCAGTAATATGAGAGAATTGGTTAGGGGTCTGAATACTTTTGCAATGCACTGATATATATATATATATATATATATATATATATATATATATATATATATATATATATATATATATATAAACATGCAGGTAGGGAAATCCCTTCTACTGTTTTGGGAAGCTGACAGCAACAATATCTACGAATGTCGCCTATTTGTTCAAACGGATAATCGTTTCCGAAATTTATATCTAGTATATAATAGATCATTTTTTATAGTGTTACACTATTAAAAATTATTTATACTAATGTTCCTGGGTAGTCTTTTTGTTCCTGGGTAGTAAGTGTTATTTTCTAATTGCTTATGCCTCAAAAGTATAGAAAATGGCTATTATTCCCCACAAACTTTGCTTTTGTGACCAGGACAGTGATATTTTGAAATATCACTATTTCCAATGAGAAAACGGGAGCTTTTGTGTCTTTTCGTTCACATAAAGTAATACAAAAATGACTGCAAAAGATTTAGAAGTGAGTAGTTTTTCGAGATTTACAATTATACTGTAAATTTACAGTATAATTGTAAATCTCGAAAAACTACTCACTTCTAAATCTGTTGTAGACATGTTTGTATTACTTTAGTATAAATACATGTTAATTTGGATTCATATGTTGTTTTTTTCTGACTTTATGTGAACGAAAAGACACAAAAGCTCCCGTTTTGTCATTGGAAATAGTGATATTTCAAAATATCACTGTCCTGGTCACAAAAGCAAAGTTTGTGGGGGATAATAGCCATTTTCAATACTTTTGAGGCATAAGCAATTAGGAAATAACACTTACTACCCAGGAACAAAAAAAATAATAATAATAATGTTACACTGTGTTATTTAAACCTATGGCCAGCACAATAATGCATGCCTTCTTTATCTGAAGCAATATAGCACTATAGTTCTACATCTTAGGATTTAAACTAAGGAATTAAGTGGAAATGATGAAAGCAGACATTTTCAATGAATATCTGAGCAGCCTGTGAAGTTTTTTAAACAGTGAAGCTTTTTGTGACCGTCATATCCCCTGTTAAAATAAAGTGTCCTTGTGGTATAGACCCCAGGTCAAGGCTGGTCTGTGCCCTTGAAATATTAGACCCAAACATAGAAAGCTGCAGTTTAGCGCTCTTCACAACACTTATTTTAAAAATAAACAAAGCACAGGAACAAAACAAAAAATTCAACAAAACACTACAAACAAACAAGCTTTGGTATCCCAGTGCTTGAACAAAGAGCACAACCTGCTGCTGCTCTCTGTCTTTCTTTATATGCTCCTTCACACTCACTCAAAACAATCACTCCATTGTCTTTTATAGCATGTGGCCATGGGTTGATTGACAATTAATTATCCAATCACCACCTGGCCACATTTCACACTTTTTCAATCAACTAATAAACACATTTCACCAAACTTAATTAGCATGTGACTGTGCAAACAGCATCCATCTTGGCTACATGCTGTTCACCCACTCCTCAGCTAAGTAAGCCAGACACACACTTACTTACTATTTCTAACTCCAGTCAGACAAAACTCCACACAGGGTGAAATTCGACAACAAACAAAATATTTTGGCACTTATTTTTTTTAAGGCATATTTAGTTCTTAAAAAAGTGTTTTACAAAGTGGGGACATCCCCACAACATCGTTTTTTCTGGACTTACTATCTTTGTGGGGACATTTTCTCAAATTTTGTCCACACATTGATAGTAATACCTGCCCACACACACACACCATCTGCTCTGCCACAGTCCTACTACTGCAACATGTTTCTTATTGAACAGAACAGTATTGCAGGAGGAAACTTAAATTTGTATACAAACTTCGGTGACACAAAATGTTTTCAAGTGCTGCTACGATGTCCACTGCAAATAAATGCTGCAGTTCAGGTTCATTCCCCAGTTGATTTAAGAAAAAAAGATATAGAAGGAAAAACATAAAACAATCTTGACTATGTCACAACTGTTGTGAAAATGTGCTAAGCTAAGTGCACAACCAGGTCTTAAATGTACACTTACTTTACCGAGACTTCAAACTCGGTGGGGATGTACGATGGGCGAGGCAGATGCCAGGTGCAGTAGAAACCCTTTGGGTATGTGTTTGATCGACATGTCACAACAGGTTCCTTTGGAGGCTCTAGGAAAGTCAGAAAAAAGAAAGTAAAACTTAAAGTACTTGATTAGTACTGTGTGACCTTGGGAAACCAAGGGTCAAGACTTTACCACTGCATCCTTCTCCCAAAAAAAGATACAGTCATTAAATTAATTTTCCATCTTATCAGTTTCTTGTGTAACATTTGTTTTTCAACCAAATAACCCACTCCAGTCCACCTACAAGATAAGTCTCTTATTTTCAGTGACACATACATTACACTGCTGACTCAGACCTGTTGTCATGGAGATGGATGCCGTTACCTTATATTTGATTAAATTTTTCTATCACTTTGTTAAGTGCTGTTTCCAACAGGTTGACATGGTCCCGATCATCAAATTGTGTGACTGAAGTCTGCAATATACTTACATTTTGTAAGTTAATATAACAAAATGAGAATAAAACAAATCAGAGGGTGTTCGATAGCCAGTATCACACTTTTGAGGTGAGTTGGTTAATTATCAGGTGTTCATGTTTCAAAGAATAGGAGTTAATTAAAGACTGGAGTAAACCAATTTGAGAACTAGGCACCAGCAGGGTTCTGCAGGGCTTTTAAAGGAAATAAATTAGTTGAAGCATGGGGTCTACCCTTATTTGTTTACATTGGGGATCTTGCTTGTTTTAATGTTGACTGGACCAAAAGAAGATGCATTGTTCACAAAGGGAATCAATGGCTGAGCCTGGGTTCTTGAGCTCTAAACTTCATGACAAAAATCAAACTGTCTTCTCTAGCTGATATCAACAGCCTGCTCAGAGAGCTAGTGACTGTCAAACTAGAATTGTATATGACTGAACATGATAACAGCAATGTAACCATGCATTGTGGTATTGCACACTGTACATTTAATACATTATAGCAGATACCTCTCTAATTGTAATTCCGAAAAACACCTGTGTGCATAAATTAAAGTTATCGTAAAAGCCTGTATACAGTAGTAATGTCTGCAAAACATTCCATTAAATCCCCTTTCTTATTTATCCATATTAATGTAGAGGCAGCAGGATTAGGTTTCAGTTTCAAATTGACTCATTGGTAATTCTACAAAAAAGCTCACTGGTAATTCACCACACCCAGCTGAAAAGCTCTGACCAGTTCAAAACTACAATGATATTACTATACTGACAGTTATTTTATTTTATCAGAGGGCGGTATCTTGAGTAAGGGACCAAGAATACCAAAATACATTCATAATGCAAATGATGCTGAAGGGATTATGGATTTAATTTGTTTTAATATTGTGTGCCTAAACAATATAGTTGCCTAGACTTTACAGTCTAGTGAATGCTGTCTATCCACTGTCAGTGGACAGAGAAAGGAAGAGAGATAAAGCAAGGGATTAATGTCTGGAAAAGCCTAATACCCAGAAAGGCACAGCTTCCCAGTGTACAAAGTGCATGACCTGGAATTCCAGCACTGAGCCTATTGGCCCGCTCAGCCTTGCACACATCAGGAGGTTAATGCCACAATAGAACCAACTCCCAGGGAAGCCTTTCTTGAGGGAAGCAGAGGGCAGAGGAACATGGGTTTCTACTACAATGTATACTTTTCTCAAAATATCACAGGATGACTGTTTGTTTCACCATTTAAAAAAAAACAAAAAAAAAGTATTTTTTTCTCACAGCATAGCAACAATTTATGTTGTTCTGCTACAGAGATTTTAACAGCAAGTAATATGATACACATTATTTTGATTTATTTCTATGTGTAGTGCACAATTTTGTTACTTTTTAATTTAATTCAGATTTATCTTTTGATATAAAAAAACAAGCTGTATATTTGCAGGATGGCACTGACTTTATACATGTTTATATAAAGAAAAGTCAGATTCCAAGCCAGTTTTAGTCTATATAAAAATGCATTGAAATGAGAGATGGACTAATTCAACTGTAACTGGTTAAAACTAACATGCGTTGACCTTTGTAAAAATACATTTGGCTGAATTGCTTAATACATTGTGTACAATGCTGATTAACCTTTCGAGTGTGTTGGAAGCATACTTTACATTCTTTTGTTCTTCACAACAGCAACATTCTGCTAATAATATTATGAATACTGAATGACTTTATTGTGCAGGTCTGGGGAAAAGGTATACAGCTTTGAAGCTATACAATTGCTTTCTAGTTCAAATAATCTTAAAATGTCCATATTTCATATCATATTATACACCACCCTGATTTACGATATTTAAAATAATATCTTTGTTTATCATCACTAAGTCAAACAATAATGTTAAACAATCCAAACACAGGTCTTTTGGGGATGTATTAGTGCTGTTTTGGCTAGAGGATACAGTAATACAGGATCCTACAATCCTTTTCCATTGTGAAAAAAGCCAGTTTTTTGTTTAAGCCTCCCCTCTCCTTTATATAAAAAAAGTATTATACTCAATGTGTGCTTGGTTCAAAATAGTACAGTATACCGTATACTAAAACCATCATATTTTGACCCAAGTGTACTTGAGTATACTACTTTTTTATAAGGGCTATCCCCGAACACCTCACTGGCCTACCCTTCTGAGTTCTCATTTCATGATAATAAAAGTAATTTTAATACTATAGAGAGAAAGATAACAATTCTAAACTGCAGCAAATTAAAAAATAACTGTAATGAAATGATAAGGAACCAGGTACGGTCAAGCAGGCAGGCACGAATCACACAGCATCTACATGAAACCGACGATAATCTAGTTCCTTTAGAAAGGTTTTATTGTGGTCTAATTGCTAGAAAGGGGGCAGGGACATGTGTGCCTCTATAAGCTGCACGTAGTTAAATATACAAGTGTGGGAGGTTGTAGGGAATTCATTAAACACACATGAGACAGATACTGGAAGTTATTTAGATGTTTTTACCCCAATTTTGCACCCAGGAGTTTCTGTTTCGACAGATAACGTAATAATTTCAAATAATAGTAATCCAAAGGAAAATAAAGCACAAGAAAAAATACAAACAAAAGTTCTGCTATATATAAATTAGGTGTACTGGTTGAATACATCCTAATTATAAAAATTCAAATGCAACAATCCATATAACAAGGATGCTTAAGCAGGCTAGATTATTTGGCAAACCCAAACAAGAATATGTCAGTGAATATCAAAGTCCAAAACAGGGAGATGTTCCTACAGCTAGCCGACTTTTCTAAAGGTCTAGCTGATAGATCAATAAGCTGTAGGTGTCCTCATTAGAACTCAGTTGTACTGGGTTTATAGTGCCACGATTGACTGTGCAGATAAAAAGAAAAAGGCAAGCTGCAGGCTGACAGGTGAAGATTCTTGAGCTGTTGAATAATGTATTTTAAATGATCACTAGTCAACACTGTCAAATGGTATTATGTTTTAAAATTGGCTGATGCATACAAGACTAGACTATGAACATCTGCCCGATTTCCATCCTGCACAAGTTGCAGTTAACTAAACTAGTTTTAAAAAACAGAATCTTGCTTTGGATGGGAATAGCTTGCACTTGCTTTCATTGTTATAGAACCCCTGGACACTGATTTGCAATATGAGAGACAAACTTTACAGTGTTGTTATTATTTACTTTTTATGGCAGCATTATATTTATGGAATGCCAGCCAGCCCCCACCGCACAAGAAATCCTTGCAGAAATTGTTTTTAATTATGTAGCGATCTCTTTTTACTGGTACTGTACATAAAATACATATTAAATAATGCAATAAATAATAAATATGCTTTTACTTGCAAGCATGCTCTTAGGTGCAACTAGGTAGTTACACTATATGAAATGTTTGTTTCTAAGGCACAATTTGTTTGAGTTGTAATTTAAATTCTAACCTATAGTACAACTCAGAAGAAACCATAAGAAACTAGCACAATGGGCATATTACAGATATTACAGTAGCAAACAGGTACTGTTATGCTTCTGTGTATTAAAAGTGGTACCAATAGCTCACACTGTACCATTGTATCTGCCTTTGTACTAATATTTGCCCCTTTGTCGTTGATATTGAATAAGAACTACTCCAAAAAACAAAACAACAAAGTAAAATAACACACACAGAGTTCTTTGCAGCAAAATGATTTATTTTTTTTGGGTGGGGGTGGGGGGTGGGGGGGGGTGTTAAATTGGATCACCATAATTGAAATACTGCATATTCAGCATTAATGCATGGACATAGGATGTTACCCTCAAGGTAAGGGAGCACTAGTCTAGCTGCCACTTAGTGGTCTGGATATTTTACAACCAAAATGATTCCAGATCTCTTCTTTCATTTAATTGCATTTCTAAAACCGTTTTATAGCAGTTAAGTTGTTTGTTTGTCCTTTCAAATCGGAAGCAGACAAGATGTCGGCTTTCAACACAGCTGGCACGTTTCTGATGACGGAAGGGAAATTTATGGCTAAGATGTCACAACGAACTAATTTGACAGTAATACAGACAAGAAGATAGATGGCTTTAAGGCATGCTGTTTAAAAACAAAGAAAATGGGGGCAGGTGAAAAGGGTAAAAGGACTAACATGGAGCCCCTCAACCAGCAACCCTGCATTTGGGTGGTCTACTGGTTATTGTCTGATGCACTCAGATTAGCTTCTCTTGGGGGTCTCTCCCCTCCTCCTGCTTTTGTAAAGCTCCTTTGAAGAATAGGAAACCATTAGAAATTACTCCTGAATACACAACATCCCTGCATTGGTTATAAAGTTACTTCTTTGTCATGTGAGTTTCTTTGTGTGTGTGTGTGTGTGTGTGTGTGTGTGTGTGTGTGTGTGTGTGTGTGTGTGTGTCTGTGTCTGTGTGTGTATGTATGTAGGGAGTGGGTAACCCATCCTATTATCCTGGAACGCAAAGCTCATACAGTGCCCTTTCTTCAGATGTATGCAGCTCTGTTTAAACATCAGCTGGTAGAAATATATGTTGGACCACAGTTGTGGGTAAAAAAAAAAAAAAACAGATGATAGCACCCAGCTGTATCAAATTACCTGGGCAAGTCAAGGATGAAGTTTAGCTTAAGCCTGAACATGGGTGATGAGCATTCTCTTTGTGAGTCTGGGAGCTATGGAAAGCTAACAAAATGTTTTGTTTGGTTAACAAGGACTTGGCCCTGCAAGCTTCACTCCTGCTCGTACACATTACAGTAACTGTGAACCATTTTTATAGGAACCATGTTTTTTAAAAGCATTTTTTTTTCTCTGTATGAAACTACAACAACAAAATAGGTTTGCTTTAATAAATTGATCAAATTGATAACGTGCAGCAGCCAAATAAATAATAATGAAAACCAGAAATGTAAGAAGTGTCATTTATAATTGAACAAAAGATAAAAAAAAAACTTATAATAAGTGACCCTGAATGCTTTCTCCTGTAGTGTGATGATGACCAATAACCATAATAATGTTCTGCTGAACAAAGGTCTACAAACTGTAGACCTGTCAGATGTAGACTGATTGATAGGTTGTCTAGTGTTATTATAAATCATCAAAAGTCATTGTAGGAATAAACAGGGAAGTTTGTTAATTCCAGCCTAACAGGTAAGTATTTGGAGGATACCAAAATGCATACTAAAATTTATACTTTATAGTTTGACTGTAATAAATTTGGTGGAAATGAAGGAGCATATTTAGAAATCATATTGTTTTTCAAATGTTATGTAATAATTGTCCCCAAAGACAAACATTACACCTGCAGTATTGTTTCTCAAAAAGGACAAGGAATGACCATAAATGAAAATGGTCTCCGGCAAACTGTGTAAGATCTTCTAATCAATCAGGAATCTTAGCAGTAGGCTTCTGTAAGAGTGAAGCAGAAGGCTTCTGTAAAAGTGATGACAGAACACACATAGCACTAAAGACCAGGACAAGATAGTGACAAGTCAGTTCTCTCTTATTGCTGTTATGCTTATCAGCCTTATCTGACACAGAGGTCCTGCTGCTGCTGCATCAGTTTTGCTCCCCTGGGTCTCCACATTCTTTCCCTCTTGTCTCTCTCAGATGAAACTGCCACATTACACGCCCATTAGTGTCAATTGTGATGCGAGCTTCCATTTACTAGGCACTGCACCCCAGACCTCTCAGTCAAAAGATTTCACCAGTTCATCTCCACATTCATACACATCTTAACAATAATCTACACTGACTTTCATACAAAGAAAAACAATTCCTGCACTTATAACTGTAGCAAGTTACCACACAACACAGAAGTGAACTTATAGGATGATGTCATGACTGAAGAGCAGGGCCATGTCTGCTGATTTGGACAGAAAGCAGTACATTTATAGACTGATAATAGCCACTTAAAAGATAATCCTTTAAATCCTGAATAGTTTTGTCAGCATGTGGATGCTTAAGAAGGCTTCTGTATTTGAGTCATATTTTAAATCATTAGATCAAAATCTGGAAATAATACTGATGGTAATATTGACATTACAATACATAAAATGATTAAACTAAATGTAATGTGATTTGTGGACCTAATGGTCACTTGCCTCCTAATCAAGCAAATTATAACAAGTAACAGGCTAAGCGGTTTCGCTGATATATACAGATGTCTTGCATGAGTTGTGTAAAAAAACAATGCCAAGCATCAAACAATGTTCAAAAAACACAAATTGAAAGCATCACTTAGCAAGCTTTCTAAACAATGGTTTGAACCTCTTCCGAAAAGCTTGGGCTTGAAAGCATTCCTCTCATTCACGAGGGAATGAATAGTCTTTACAAAACTACATTTCCATTGCCTAACATTAGTGGTACCTTCATTAATCTTACATAGAGTTGTAGAGCTGAAGTTAGGGTCCCAGGGTTTCCCAAGATTAGGCAGTGTTTAGTTTGATGTTCTGCAGGATTGGGCTAACACTGCATGATTAATGTGTTTGTGGGATTCAATTTTAAAACTTTTAATAGCCTTGGATACGAATTACTAAGACGGCCAAGAGCCAGCTACTTAGATGCAGCGCAGCATATTATCTGCATACGTACAGCTCCTACCATTACTGTCAGATGCTGATAATCATTTGTGCACAATACAAGCTAACACTTTTCTCCTCAGCATGCATTAAGTTTGAAGACAAATTTAATAAGTTTAATCAGAAAAAAAATCAACTAAATCAAATAAAATCATGAACTATATGTAGGGCTTATGATTAACCGATAACAAAATGATAAAACACCCTGATTTAAAGAAAAATGAAATTTGTGTATATCCAAATAAACAATGGAAAAACACTGGAAATGGTTGCTCAATTCATGTTGACTTCACCCCTTTTCGATTAAAAAAAAAAAAAAAAAACCTTTTCCAATGCAGCTGGGCAATGTCCCTCCTTCCTGACTTGTATCTATTGTTGATTCGATCAGAATACTTTAACCCACCCTAACTACTGAGTGGCAGAAAATTCCTACATTTCTACTGAAGACTCTGCTTGTGAGATTTAAAATGAGACTGCAATTAGGAACGGAGACTTGTTTTCAGGATTTAAAACCACTCCCCAGTAATGTTGTTGAAGTTGACACCCTGGGATCCTTCAAGAAGCTGCTTGATGAGATTCTGGGATCAATAAGCTACTAATAACCAAACGAGCAAGATGGGTCGAATGGCCTCCTCTCGTTTGTAAACTTTCTTATGTTCTTATGTTCTTATGTTCTATATTACAGTTAGATAGAGAGGATTTAAAACAAAATGCAAAACAATGCTTAGACACACAAAAACCCCAGAAGAATGTGTCAGTGACCGTAAGGATTTTGTTGAGGAAGATAGCAAAGGGAAGAAGGTACAATTTAAGTGTGCAAGTACTGTCGAGTTACAATACATATTGTGACAGAAAAAAAATGCCCAAGCATTTCGGAAAGTAACCGAAAATAATTTCATATCGTATATAAAAAGCAAAAGCCCCAGGAAAAAAAAAAAGTTGATTGAAAAATGATTTTGAAAATAGCTAAAAAATAAGCACCAAAAAAGAAATTAATAAAAACTGAAAAAATAGAGGCCCTAATTATATCATAAAAAAGGTTGAATTGTGGTTCAATCGCTTGCACGAGTCTCCGCCTTCGTTTCTAGCTATTTGATGAGATGGTTGGCTGCATTATGGTCCGTAATTTGGGTAGGGCAAAATTGAATCCCTTATGTTTGTTTTTTTTTGGGGTTGCTCTTAGCCAATCACAAGCAATGAACATATGTGTTGGTTTAGGATTGGCTGCTACAGTGTAGGACCAAAGATAGTCAAGGGGCCAGAGTTTTTAAGGGATTGTAACTAACAAAATAATTCCATAAATCTTCCCTGTTGTCCACTTTCATGCATTAAACAGGTGTCAAATGTACAGTTTTAGACAGAAACAAATGTTTTGTAAACATGTGTTTTCATTTTAAAACACTAGGTTACTACACTAGATTAAAGACATTTCTCAGTTTTGTTGCCTTGCCTTCCAGGAAGTCTGTTGCTGCTTTACTTCGTTGGTCATTTCACTCCACCAGTGTCAGAATCAAAGCATCCTAGAGGATCCAAAGCATATCAGTCAGCAGGGTAAGGAGCTGATTGGTCATTGACAGGAAAGAAGACCCTGAAGGGGAGACAATGTAATTCTCTAGAGGAAATGACCCAGGAAGTGCAATAGAGTCAAAGGCATGGCTTGCTAAAGGAAATATTTGACCTAGTATAGTACCAAATATCATGGCTGCTAAAACATGTGTTTCCTTTAAAACTCCACATTTGAGATCTACAGCTGTGGCCAAAGGTTTTGCATCACCTAGAATTTTAGGGTTGAGACATTAAAAAAAAAAAAAAAAAAAAAAAAAAAAAAAAAAAAAAAACATACGAACATCATGCAAATCAAAGAAATTATATCACAAAAGTCTAACAGAAGCCATAACAGTAGTATAGTTAGATACATGGAAAACAAAGCGTTATGTAATTCAATATGTTAATGTAATATTATTCAACTTTTAAATCGACTTTATAAAGCAAAATTATTACTTTTATAGGGTGATGCAAAACTTTTGGCCATAGCTGTATATAGTGAATTTATATGCATGACAGGGAACATTAATGACCAGACCAATGCAATACTATGTGCCTTGTGTGGGAGAGACTGCATGGGCTGTGAATCAAATTTGAATAATTAGAAGTTTTGTTAGCCCCCATTGGATATTGGCCAACATCTTGTACTGAAATTTAACACAGCTGGCAGTCTTTGAGTGCTAATGGTGCTCATGTCAGGACATTTGTGAGGAGAAGCTAACGCTTGGCCTGTTGACATCATATCTGGCTAAAGCTGTGACAAAGTTTGGTGCTTGGCAGAACTCTGTGACACATATACAACATATTTTGTATGTCAGTAAGCATATCCTAATGTTCCAGCCACTAAAATTATTTAGCAGTTTGTTAGCAAGAGAGTCAAATATGTAACTCACATTATCATATAAAACGAAAAAAAAAATAGCCAGATGCAATCAGCATCTAACTTAATCAGTATGATACTTTGAAAAAAATGTTTTATGGAAAGTTGTATTGAAAAGAAGTGAGGGTTATTCAAACTGACCAATTTTGACAACATAACAGATACAGAAATAAGCAATATATGCCTGGAGATACTAGAGACAAAGTTCAGCCAATAACAGAAGCAGAAGTTCACTGTGGGACCGTAGAGAAGCATGTGACAGGAATGTACACTTTTTACTCTTTGATGTATTCTAATTGTATAACTGTCTAAATGTCTGAAAAGGTCAAAGTTGTTTTTTGACAACAAAGAGAGTGCTCATGGCAGATCAGTCAACGTGCTTATGCTACTGATAAGCTCAACAGCCAGAGGCTATTATCTGAAAAATGTAGGACAAAGCATATCCAATGAATCCATACCTTCTGAATAGCACAGAAATTTTGCATTATTGTCTGAGTTTACAATTATATGATTTGCAGGCTTCTTGCTCTATCACGGCAATTAAAATCAGTTGGACTGACTTGCAAAGCTCTGGACTTTATAACTGCGTTTTATTACTCTGAGCTTAAGCTGTCTAAACTTGAAACAGTTGAGTCAAGTGAAGAAGAAAAACTTATTAATTTGAACTTGGAAACAAACTGTATGGAAGACAAGTACTCTGTTTAGATATTGTAATAATACAAATGAACTAAAAACTCAAATGAAACTCATAAATAATAATTACAAAAATTAGAGGAAAATAAAACTCAACTCAATAATACATGAAAAAACAAGTACACAGTACAAAAAGGAAAACTATATTTGTATTCAAATAAACAATTTGTTTTTTTTTTAATATATAAGACAACTGACTACATGGACTACAGTCAACAATGTAAACTATAACAGCTACTTAGACATTCCCATACTCTAGCAGTTTCTTCCTGCCTATGAAGTAGTTGAGTCAAGCTGTGGATTGTCCAGTTGACAATGGAGAAAGCGATTAAAATGTAAACAATGTGAGCATCAACTAAATGGTACTGTTTTTGAAGTTCTGAAGTGGCTTTTTACAAAAACAACATTTCTCAAGACATCTTGACAAAATGTATTTTACAACCCATTTATTAATTTACTGTTTTCAGTTCTTATGGGAAAGTTTAGGAGTGTGTTGCAAATAAATATGACAGGGCCTCATGGTACTGGTTGCATGTGCTAAACCTGTAGTTGATTAATCAAAATATTAGTACAAATGTATACAGTTTCTCAAGATATTCTGCTGGGTCTGACAGGGGGAATTTGGAAAGTTGCATTTAAAGAAAAACACATTACACACTTTGTTTATTCATCGAAGTCTTGTTTCAAGGCCAAGTTTGTTTAAGCATTCCAATGGCGATCTTGAATATTTATTGTCGAATAAATATATGTAGAGTACAAGAATCACTTGTCAAGGAACATAGATGACCTGTTTGTCACGTAGGAGAAACTGTAAATGTAATAATATCAAAAGGAACATAAATATTTACATTGGTATTCAGCCCTGCTTCACCAATCCTTGGTTAATAAATAGATTTACAGACATGTTCATGCATCATTTGGTCTAATAAGGCCTAGAAACAACACAAGAAAACAGAGATATTAAATTAAAGCCAAATTTACACTGTTTTCAATTAGGCATCTGGAGGACTATGTGCCTGTGGGGCAGTGAGCTATATCAGTTGTCTGTCATGCCTTTCACCTCTTATGGTCTGGCTTGATCACCAGTGAAATGAGTTTGGTGGTAAAGGAACTCTGGATTGACGTGCACTAGCAGAGTTGAGGCTATCATGGTGCAGTACTGTGCCTTCATGATCACAAATTTCTATATGCCACATTGTGAACAGGATGGCTTTGCAGGGGTTACGTCAGACCAGAAGAAGGACGAAGAACAAAGGTAGGGTGGTGAATCTGTGACGCTACGGCATCCTGAGTTTTATTGTAAATAATAATAATCACAAACGAAAGGTTTAAACGAAACACACAAAACAGGACACGGAACTTCAGGCCAAAATAAAAAGGTAAACAAAACGGACAACATTAAACAAGACAGTGGACGGAAAGACAAACAAGTACCGGGCTGGCACTTCCAGCACGTTGTACCAATTGTTCTCAAACCCAAACAAACTCCTTCTTTCTCCCGTTCTCCACTCACGAACACACAAACCCCGAGTGAGTGAAAGCATGCAGCTTTTAAGCAGCTGCACCGAGACTCGATTGCTAATCAATCATTCAACTGGAGTCTCGGTACAAATGCACGTGAATTAATAAAAGTGCAATTCCCTGTGCTCACAAATTGTTTTACTTGCACGTGAAGTGCTGTGCAGTCCTCGTGCCTAAATACAAAATATACATTTTAAACACTTATGCTCACAACCCATATTTATATCCCATGTATTTTATACATAAACTCCAACATTAAACACACTACATACAACAGAAAACACTTATAAAGGGGTGGGACTCTCCGCCACATACATAAAATCAAACAGAACCCTAATGGAAGCAGAGATTCACTTTACCCCTCGAGAGTATAACTTACAATTGTTTTTATATTGTTCAGCTATCCAGGCTTTGGCATTGAATTGGGTTCAGTCTATTTACAAAATAGCTTGGATAATTTTGTGGATTTATTTTCATTAAAATCTCTCATCAATATTAGTTTCTGTAAAGGCCCGGGCTTAAGTAGCAAATTTCGTCCATTTCACTGTTGTTTCTTCACAAGGTAATAACATCACTGAGGTTTACTTACGCCTTTTTTTAGTTTAAACTGTCAAATCTAACTTAACTAACGTATAATAAATGTGGGAAATGGGGTATTGTACAATAAAAAAAATATATATTACATTCCAGTGATTCCACCTAACATGTTTGGAAAGCGTGAAGCATTTGAGTGACGTATTTTGCATCTGAATCCGTCAATTCTGACTTGTAGTTCCACCTGCCATTTTAGAAACTGTTTAAATCTGGCAAGGTGCTAAATCGATATAAGGCTAACAATGTTGTGATACAAGATTTCTATGAACTATGTAATTTACAGGAGACACAGACATGGACTTTTGCCATTGAATTCATGTGAAGCAATGTTCGTTGAAATATTTTTCCAAACACTAAAGTAAGTATTATTCCATACCGTTATTTTCATGTCACACTACTTAAGCCTTCTTTCTTTGATTAACCAATGACCACTGACACAAAGCGAAACGTGCAGAGATTTGTGAAGCATGCCGATCAACTTGCAGTGATTATAGTGACGTTAATGCTGGCCAATAGCAGTGCATATTATCCATAGAAGAGTGTAAAGGCTGCCACACACCAGACGTGGTGCGGTTTTTTAATTGGGCAGGTTTGAAAACTGCCAGATCTATACAGCTGTTGATCAAGACTGGTACATATTCAGCAACATATGGAAATTATGAGTGTCTTATCTGATGGTATTTAAACATACTGTATGTGGCAATAAAGCATACATAACTGGAGTGTCCAGTTCCTTATAAATTGACTCAAGTATGATTTTTTTCTGCTGTCATTTTGGAAATTGCTTCACTGACCTGGTGGACCATGTGCATTGAAGCTGGTCTTTGACTGCTCAATGCCCTAGTTCAGGGGATTTCAACCTTTTTTTTTAAATCTGTACCCCTTCTGTTGGGAGGTTTCAGCCAAAGTACCCTTTACAATTTCCACAGTTGCAATGAAAGGCAGAATAATCTGGTTAACACATTTATTTCCTATTTAATAGATCATTTTTCACAACAGTCTGGGGCTGACAAACTGCTGGTTTAAGACAGAATAACAAACAGTAGGCTTCATTCTTAAAACTTAATTACATGTCTTTGGATGCATAGAATTAAAAGACAGTATTTAGGAATATCTTTGGAAACACTTGTATTCACTTTCTATTCGGCAAATCATTAAACTAATACAAAATAGTCTGCACTGTAAATGTTTATCACATTACCATTTATTTCCCAACATCAGCCATTTAAAACATTCACCTCAAGATAAAACTATAGTAACTAACAATTATACACTTTTTAAAAAAACTAAAGCCAGCATAATTATCCAAAGGGTCCGTATATAACTTTCTGTCGCTTTGCAGTTTGTGTTTTCTTCTTTTGTTTTTGTTATGCAAGTAAGAAATGCATCCATTTCAAACACCGACAACATTACCAACCAGCCACTATTGCTGTTACTAAAATGCAGCCACGGTAATAAATAAAACTAAAATCTCACATTGTGAGTATTGTGATTAGACTACTATTTATGTTTACCAGCGCATTTACACTTCTATAAAAAAGCAGAAGCACTGTGCTTCACTGACATGAAAAGCTAAAAACAGCAAAGATCACGAGCAGCACAGAACACTCTCCATAGGCACAATCGGCAGATGCCTGCTTCACCTATATAAAATCGAAATCGTGCATGCGTACCGGTGGAAAATGTGGACGTGATAGATTATGTGGATTTGTTTTCATTTGCGGTTAACTTTGAGCTGCTAAACAAAGATTAAATAGTTATACACAGTGTTTTACTTTCATTTTTGTTTGTACATTTGTGAGTCGTCCTACATACCCCCTATGATCCTTAGAAGTACCCTCAGGGGTACGCGTACCCCCGCTTGATAACTCCTGCCCTAGCTGACAGGCACCAAATTGCAAAAAACAGAATTCAATCCTATTTATTTCGTGCCACCCTGGTGCCACTCCTACGTTGCCTGTGGTGTGAAAGATACAGATACAAAAGTACAGGTTCTATTAATTTTGTTGCATTGCTGCACAGTAGTGCTTGCCGCATTGTGTCTGGTGGTTAGCAGCCTTAATACAACAAGCTCATTACAGGTATGACCAAAAGTGTGTGTAATGTATTGGAATGTGTTTTACAGTGGTACACGGCATATAAGATGATGGTAAATATTGTTTATAATGAGCCAGACCCATTGTTAAACCATGGGGTAGGAAATAGTGATCACATCCAGGTTTTGACCTTTTAGTTAAGCCTTTGGCCTTGTCTGGTATAGAGGTTTTGTGGTTCATCCCAGTAGAGGAGGTTATATACTGCATTTATCTATTTGTGTTTGTTTTACGATTGAAAGAAATAAACACATGCAGTTTGCAGCAATATATTTAGCGTCTTCGTTGCACCATTGTAAACTACATATGTAATGAGTAGATTCTAAATACCTAATAATGTGCAGTCTCCTCAGCCTATTCCCTGTACCAAATGCAAAATGGCTTTCCAGGGTCAACATTGACATTCAGTATATTGATTCCAGGCCAATAAGTGACCAATCAATAGTCAACATACAATCTCATTCTGAAGAAGTGCTGAATTATAAAATATGAATATTGTACAAGAAGTAATGGAAAGAATAATCCATTAGTAGAATGGAACCGCAGTGGTGACATTTTTATAACTTGAAACATTATACACGGGTTTATCTGGGGCAATATGCTGGTAGTGTAATGGTACCATAAATGTTTTTTTTTTTTTTTTTTTAACAATTAATTGGTATGATAAGAGGATTGTCACTGTCAGATTTGTGGTCATAACTCGTCACAACTTAACCCATTAGTAAAAGTGAAAACAATCCCACTAAGTCTTCATTAATGTTCCTCATTGTGTTCTATATTACATGTTCTTAAACTGTACATATACATTTAAATGGAAACAGGAACTGAAAAGGGTAAACAAGACGATAATTTATAATATAAATAGTTAAGACTGGGATGTAACTATCATGAAAAAATGATCATCTTTTTTACTAGTAGTATGATCATATATATATAATATATATATATACTATAATATATATATAGATTATATATATATATATATATATATATATATATACACACACACACACACACACACACACACACACACACACACACACATATACAGGCCAACTTCATTATAACAAACCCTTCTTATAACGAACACCGTTTTAAAACGATCCCAACAGCAAGAACCGATTTTTTCAATGCAAATTAGCCCTATTAGAACGATCACGTACAGGATTGACCCAGATACAAGTCTCAGTACTGATTAACACTGAACTTTCTCCACTGTCAAGTGTGTTATTCGCTCTGTGAAAACAAAGACCATGGTTAACTAATTCAAAGATAACGCTAATTCAAAGATGACCTATTGTAGTACGAATCATGCATGAAGAATGCAATCGTTGCCTGTCAGTCATCTTCACACAAACTGCAACCAGGCAACGGGCGAGAGGAGCAATCTGATTTTCAAGAGAAATGTAATTACTGTATTCAGCATGCAAGCGTACATTCTTTCCTTTTTCATTTCTTTACTGTTTTCTCTTAAACATACCACTGGGGGAATTAGTGTTGGTGTAATTTATATGTGGAAATAGGTTTGTTTTGTGTTGGAGTTATGTTTGATGAAATGATTGTTTACAGACGGCGCTCGATTGAGACTTGCTGCCTGCCTGTCTTCTACGTGTTCACTGTGCGTTACCATCGTTGGCCTGACCTGTTTGTTTACTTTCTGTTTTGTGTTTAAAAAATCCTGCGCGCCTGTGCCGGCGTTTCAACTCCAACTCCTCTGCCTTGAAATGCGGATGCGGTTAACCACACGTGAAACAATTACCTTGTCACAATACAGTGAAGGAATCTTAAAAAGTACTATATATTGATGTTCAATAAAAATTGCCATTTTGTCATTATTCTGATACAGAAAAATGCCAAATCGTATTATAGTGAACACCCTGATATAACGAACATTTCTCCAGGGTCATAAATTATGAGACCAAAGGTCGAGTAATGTATGAACTGTCACAGTAACCTGAGATGGAATTGTTTTCCTGTAACTCACTGAATAGCCCCATCTATTATTATTTTTATTATTATTTTTTTAATATAATACGGATACCCTAATATTAAAAAAGACGAGGTTCAGCAGTAGTTTTTTTTAAAAAAACGTAGTATTTCACTGCTGATCAAACGTTCTATGTCGTTATCCATGTCTCTGAGATACAGATGATCAGCTTTACATCTTTTTTTATGTATTCTCATTTTGTTGATTATTAAATTATTGATTATTATAATTGTTGATTATTCTGTACTGTGGGTGTTGTCGAGTGATTGAAAACGAGACATTTTGTGTTTGAATTGAAAGTGATGGTCTCCAGGAGTCGAATATATTTTATCACTATGATCATCACTTATATATATATATATATATATATATATATATATATATATATATATATATATATATATATAGATATAGAGAGAGAGAGAGAGAGAGAGAGAGAGAGAGAGAGAGAGAGAGAGAGAGAGAGAGTATTGTGAAACACATGTCTGCCAACACTATAATAGATGCAAAATGAAAACAGCAATGTACTGTCCAGTATCCTTATAAGCTCAATAAAAGCTAATCTGGCAAGAGAATATGCATCCTTTGAATTCCTTAGGTCTCATATGCAGTGTCATTATCTTCTTCAATGCAGCCCAGTACTATAAAACAGAAAACAAACAAAAAAAAGTTTCTTGGATATTCATAAGTGGGCTTATTACACTTTGATAGTATCTTACCATCTCTCAATAACTTAATATCTGTATACCTCATTTCAATTCTGTATCTCACAGCACTTGGACAAGCTGTTCACATATGATAATGACAGTTAAGCAAGGTTAGGGTCGCCTTCATAAACGTCATGAGTTGCCTTAATCAGAACATAATGAGGAACACCCTTGAGAAAGAAAACCATTGCCACTCACGTTAAATGAAATAATAGATTGTAAATGGAAACCAGTCATGTTAATTTCCAATGTTGATGATTAGACAGATAGAGAGGCAAGGGGATGGTTCTTATTGTACTTTGTACCTGGGGACTAGATTTCATGCATGGAACTGAAGATTGTGCCTGACCTCATGTGGCACAAGCTTTACGAGTGGGAATTCAGAATTGATCCATAAGTTGAGCCTTTGGGGCATTTTATAAATGAAGCATTGCTCCCTTCCCCACCTCTAGTTCTGTCCTGCTTCCTCTGTATGCAATGCACATCAGCCAAGCACCTCTACTATCAACGAGAGGTAAATGAAAGTACAAAAGCGTTAAATTGACAGTGACCCTGAAGTCCTGGGTTGTTTATTATTTCCTCCACATGCCAGTTCATTTTATACTTATTCCTCCCTGGTTGTTTGGACAATTGATTTGGCAGTGCATGGTGAAATGCACTTAGAGCGTTGTTAGTAGCGAAATATGTGACTTCACCATGGCCTTCTTCTATAAATCCATTTGGAACAGTTATTCCACAAATTGTTTGCATTTTTTAGCAGAGGTCATCAGTTTGTAAAGTAACTGCATCTGAAAGGCGAGAATTTTGCATTCAAAGAACAATAGCAGCCTAGACGCCTGACAGATAAAGAGAGGCACAAAAGGATTATGTTACCCAGCACTGGAATTCTTGAAGGGAAGAGGGGGTCTCTGGACTGGGTGTCGATTCAAATTAAAAAAAAAAAAAAAAAAAAAGGCTGCGTTCCACATTAGAAAATAATTGAATGTGACAATGGTGATCTGTTGTGTGCTTAGCAATGCACACCTAACTGTAATTGATTAAATACATTCTCTAAAATAAACGTCTGCAATCAGTACAATAAGAGTGTGCCATTAGAAATCATACTAACAGTATATTACCAATGTAAAGTATTAGTATATTCTACTGTATCTTTACAAGGTAAAAATGTGTGTGTGTGTAGGGGATGTGAAGGGAGCACCACAGAATGGCAGCATAGCAGGAGTTAATAAATTCTGCAGCCTTGTCATTGCTAGTGGGATAAATAATACATTGGAATGTGATATATGCACTGCCATCAATAAAGCGCTGTACAACTATTAACATTTGGTACACATGTTATTAAATCAATAGACTAATACAACTATACAGACTATACAAAACATGTCCCAGTTGTTTTCTTATAAGAATAGATCTGATATACACCATGAGAATTGTTCTTACATTTTGTGTACTGTACATGTTTTTCTGTCACCCCTGAATATCTATTTCTGACTCTGTACATACTTTTGTTAGTCAGTAAAGCATATTGTTTGTTTCATGGGCTCTATTCACAAAGCTTTAGCTTATGCTGTGCTCCTGGTTCACTTGAACTAACTTTCAGTACTTTTTCAATTTATAAACAGCTTTGTGTAAATGACAATCTCCCTTGAAACATGATGGCCCTGTTTACATTTTGCCTTCAATCACAAAATTAGCACCAATCAGGTGCACCACATACATTGTGTGGATCCACCTATTTATTTTCAAGTTCCTCCAAGCTAGCTGTGCTGGCTGCCTTCACTTGCAGCTACTAGCAGAACAACCTGATACAACACTGCTTGTTACTGTGTATGCTGTCGCAGATTCAAAGGAATTTCTGTTGCATTTTCACTCACATACCAATATTTGATTGTATATATGTTTCACCAGTATAAACTAACCATTAAATGCTATTGGCACTTTGTATAAATAACATGTGTATTAATTAAACATAGCTTGATTTTCATAAACTATCATAGAAATAGGCTTGTAAATTTATATAATATATATATATATATATAGTATATATATATATATATATATATATATATATATATATATATATATCTATAATATATTTAAACACTAATAGAATCTCATGAGTTAAAGCTTTTTTTAAATAGCACACCTTCAAGTCATCTTATTGAAGATGTGGGTAGAATATACAGTCACCCATAATTAGAGTCACTTCTCATTAAAACAAATGTCCTGATACTATGAATTGTCAACGTGGTCTCGGACAAATTTAGCAGTCACTTATTGTAAATGAGTTCTTATAATACAAATTCATTTAAACGCAAATTATTTTGGAGAACCTCCATGGAAGAAAAATGTGAATATCAATTGTACTTGTTACAACAAGTAAGTGAAAATGATATTAGGAAATGTATTAGCTTGCATTCAGAAATATTTCTGCTATAGAGCGCTCTTTCCAGAATAAGAAGGGGACATTTCATGTGTCTTTTATTTATTATTTAACATTTGTTGTAACTAGAGAAAATTGTACATTTTGAATGTGACAATGCTATTTTTTCTGCTTTAATAAATATATATATATATATATATATATATATATATATATATATATATATATATATATATATATATATATATATATATATATCGTGAAATATCTTGAAATACCTATTTTTAGGTGAAATGCTGTGAAATAAGCCATGTTTTACTGTGAAAAAATACAGCCCAGCCCATGATGCATTTAGAGTTGCCACAGACGCAGTTTTTTAGTTGCCTTAGTGCTTACGCATCAATGCCATTTCCAGGAAGCAGTTAAAAAAAAAACATGCATTATCAAATGTGGAGGTGTTGAAAGTGCTGGATAATGCAAATTTCAACATTCACTTGAACACTTTGTCAACTATTTTGAAAAAAAACTGGATTGGTTAATGCAAGTCTATGAACAGAAAACTATGGATGCAAGTCATCGGCGTATACAAATTTGCCAAATACCATGATGTTGAGGACACCTAGCATTTTGTGGTTTCAAAATTGATCAGAATGGGACATGCAGATTTCAAGTGCAGTTAATATGCAATGTTTACTTTTTTAAAAGTTCACTTACAACTGTTTTTTTACAATAAAATGCACACTACTTTTATATGTACAGTACTTTTCATTGTATTCATTAAAATGTGATTTCAGTGTTACTTTAACTTCAATAAAAACTGACTGCATGCATTTAGCTTAGACTCCTGATAATAAGAATTACTGATAAGGCTTTTTTTTTTTTTCTTTTTGCTAGTCCCTTGAAATTTGTATTAATGAGAGTTGACTGTATTAAACACTCAATAGTGCTGAGTTAAAAAAAAATTCTAAAATAAATTCAAGACAAACGTTTCGACTAGAAGTCTTTCTCTCCGTCTTTAAAATGTAATATGCAGTCAGAAAACTGATTTGTACGAAACTTGGGGAAACTTTATTGAATATGTTTTAATGGTTAAATCAGATACAATTGTAGTAAAAGCAATTATAAAACACAATTAACAGAAGCTACAGGGGAAGAAAGGAAATGTATAGTTAAATGAGATAAGGGTAGTCTTTTCATGTTTGTGTACCTATCTTTCAGATTTTTCTTTCACAAGTCAACAACTAATCAATTAAGACAATGAAGGGATGGTTAATTGGCAATGGATTTAATTTGCACTGTTGTGTCTTCTGCTAAGTCTTAGTTCTTAACAAAGAGGGATATGGCCAATAAATGTGCGTGTCTGTGCTTGGGGGGAGGGTCAATTAATCAATCTCATGAGCAAATCAACCAATCTTTTCATGAAAAAATTCTTAGATGATCACATACGGAAAACATGGCTCAGGTTATTAATGCTGTCTCAGACAATACTGCAGGAATTAATTATATGTAATCAAGCAGTCAGTTTATGCAGGAAAACATACATTTAAGCCAAATATTCCTACTTAATGTTAGGGATGCAAGTTGATTATGATCATTTTTTTTTTTTTTTTTTTTTTTTTTTTTAACCCTTTCAGTTGCTTTTGACGTACAGTCAGTTATATGTAAAATTTACATGAGAAACACTGAACTGTATTTGTGCAGCCAAGGGAATAGGACATACCATAATTGTACACACTGTTTTCTTATTTTTTTAACTGTGACAATTAAGATGAATACATATTATACAATTAGACATAATGTAGTAGGAATACAATACTGTATTAAGAGACATTAAACTTTTGTATATTTTCCTGGTACCCAAATTGTTGCAGTGGTCTGTTGGAAATGATAAAATCACATTTCATTTATAAAAGTTTCATTTATAACATTGTAATTACACTGCAATAACATTGTGACCACTAAGTAATTAACAAAGATACATTATTCATAACACGTTGCACACACATTCATATTTAACGCCAAACCTAGGAATTAATCACAAACAGGCAATGTTGCTAATATAAAGTGCATCGTTATTGGACATTAAAGAATTTGGAATAAGATAATGTACATGTAATGGAATCACTAACACATTTATTTAATTATATAACTTCTTGCAATGATTTAGTTCTGCTACACAGGACAACATGTATTGGGGAATTCATTTCCATTTTTTGTAGAAAAATATTTTAACAGGGAAAAACATATTTCAGACAGGAAAGTGAGGTACAAATACAAACCTATACTGCATTCAGTCTACAGAAACAAATTAACATTCCGAACACAAGAAACCCAGCAAACAAAAACTGAATATGTCAAAATAATAGTATATTACTTTTAAAACTGTCAGGGCTCATTGTAGACTTGCAGTTTAATTGATTTGTTATCTGATAAATGCCAGCATAAACTTAATTGCTTATGTACGTTCAGTTAAGTAAAAAATGTTAAAATACACAGAGACCTGTCATGTATACCATCATACTATATTGCAGTCCCAGAGTCAGACTGGCACTCCACACAGCAATGCAAATATGTTAGTCTGGAACCAGGGATTATATATAAATTGGTTGACCACAAATATTGACATTTGCTTGTAAAGGTCACAAACAAGCTAGCTGTTTATCAGGAAAACAAAACTAACCTTCACTTTTTATTATACTAATCTACACTTTGTGAAGATGCCCTTTAGAAACAGGCGAGAAAAAACAAAAACAAACCTAGCTGAATTAATATAGTGTAAGAGTGCTGTATTTTGACCAAACCATATTTAGATCATTAAAATTGAACACTAATGCATTGTTTATGTTAATTATATTGCTAATATTTTCCTTTTGTGACAGTTTTAAATAGGAATGCCTGGAGAATGTGATATTCTGGTATTATTACAGGTAATGTGTGGAGGAACAGTAGAATGTTGCTATTCCTTAAATGCTACAGTAGTTGTGATGACTCACATCAATGATTAAAGTGAAGTAATCTGACACAGAAGTGCCTTAACTGAGTTCCAGCTGGGATTAAGTGACAAACAGCATTATCTTACTTTTATTTTTGTTTTATGTAAACCGTCAAATAATCTCCTAATGTTAATAGTAAAGCAAGTGTTAGTTAATAATTTAGTTTTGCATGTTTGTATGTTCATTGTTGCAGGCAAGGGAGGTCAGTTCAAATGTGCTTAACAGTTGCAGATCTCAATACAGTTCTTTAAAGTATTAAACGAAAGAGTTTGTCAAAACCTATGAGTCCTTAAAAGCAAGTAAAATGTCAAGATTTGTTCTATTTAATATTTAAATGGTGGCAGTATTTAAATTTGCCACTATTCAGATCAATTGTGTGTGTGTGTGTGTGTGTGTGTGTGTGTGTGTGTGTGTATATATATATATATATATATATATATATATATATATATATATATATATATATATAGATGGCTTCAGTGAGTTACAGGAAAATTACAGGAAAATAATTCCATCTAAATTACGAGACCGAAGGTCGAGTAATTTATAAACTGTTTCAGAAACCCGAGATGGAATTATTTTCCTGTAACTCACTGAAGAGGCCCATCTATTATTTTTTTATAATACATGGATACCCTTGTGATGCTAATATTAAAGAAAGCTAGGTTCAGCAGCATAGTTTTAAATGTAGTGTTTCAGTGCTGTACAGACGTTCTATGTCGTTATTCGTTAGTGCTTCACTTTTATTTGGATGATAGCCTTTACCTTGTTTTAATTTCCTGTTCCTCTCCAGTTTCTCTGAGATATGAATGTACCAGCTTTACATTAATTTTTTGTAACATATTCTCATTTTACTGCTCATTAATGAACATGTCTGCACTGTGGGTGTTGTCGAGTGACTGAAAACTAGACATTTTGTGTTTTAATTGAAAGTGATGGTCTCGAGGAGTCGAATGGGTCAAAGTTCAAGTATATTTTCCTCTAGAGGAATTATCACTTTTTGACGTCACTACTGTGGTATTATGCCTTCATCCATGCATTACGTATTACGTTAATGCAGCAATTACTCTCGCCTTTTTTATTTTGCAACTGTGGTACCATTCAGTCGAGTGAAAATTGTAAAGGGGTATTTGAGCTGAAAACTCCAGACAGAAGGGGTACAGTTTTAAAAAAGGGTTGAAAACCCCTGTAAGTGACAGCATGATGGTTTCATTAGTTTTTTTTTCATCTAAGCTTTCAGGTTTAAGTTGGTTCAGTGTCCTAAAAGGTAACCCAATACCTTGCTGTTATTGACTTTTACTTGAGGAGGTTTCAATGAAACTATTTCAGCCCAGCATCATTTGGGATGAAAGTACTGTATAACACTATACAGTTTAAATTGGAATCATGAAGGTCATATTATCATCTTAAATCTCTTCTTTATTTCTTTTTGCTAAAAACATTTTGAGTCCTGTTATTTAAATTACAGATGAAGGAAAACGTTGGAACCCTGCCAGCATAAACTACTAAGAAGTTCACATCTGTTTCCTCCCTCGAGAGGGCACTAACAGCAAGTTGTAATGAAGCCATTCTTGGAATCAGTGTCTTCCCAGGGGTAGGTATTATATACTCCCGGTGCCCTATTTGCTACTAGACATCAAAGCCTACGCAGGAAAAGATTGTCACCTTTTACTTACTGAACCCAAGTTCCTGCATGTTTCAAAAGAATGTGTACTGCATGGAAAATTAAGTGTGTAACATTAATGCTGTTTCTGTGCCTAAATTGAATATGTGCAAAAACAAATATGAATTGCACCAGTCACCATTGTTAGAAACTCATTTTGAACAAGAACACCTGTCCAAAACAGTATTTTGGCACGGATAATAAATTAATATATTTAATTGTGTTACCACAGCACATCAAATTGATATATTTGGCACTGATTCAGTGATACAAATCATCTATTCAGTGATACTAAGATATTTAGTGAACAAGGGGTCTCAGTGAGGTGAAACACACAATACATTACCCAGCCAGTCTTTTTGTTTTCCTGGAAAATGTATAACATTTTGGGGTACTACTGCACTTCTTCAATACATTTTTAGAGGAGACGGTTTTCTGTTCACTGATACCAAGATATCCAAGATGCAAGGAGTATGTGGCGTAAAAGACCCACTTATTCATGTTGGGGTGTACTGTTTATGTAATTGCACAGTGTAACAATTTTTTTATTTATTTTTTTTGTTCCTGGGTAGTAAGTGTTATTTCCTAATTGCTTATGCCTCAAAAGTATAGAAAATGGCTATTATTCCACACAAACTTTGCTTTTGTGACCAGGACAGTGATATTTCAAAATATCACTATTTCCGTTGGGAAAACGAGCAAATGTGTGTCTTTTCGTTCACATAAAGTCAGAAAAAAACAACATATGAATCCAAATTAACATGTATTTATACTAAAGTAATACAAAAATGACTACAAAAGATTTAGAAGTGAGTAGTTTTGCGAGATTTACGATTATACTATATTTTCAGTATATCGTAAATCTCGCAAAACTACTCACTTCTAAATCTTTTATGTGAACGAAAAGACACACATTTGCCCGTTTTCCCATCGGAAATAGTGATATTTTGAAATATCACTGTCCTGGTCACAAAAGCAAAGTTTGTGGGGAATAATAGCCATTTTTTATACTTTTGAGGCATAAGCAATTAGGAAATAACACTTACTACCCAGGACAAAAATTGTGTTACATAGTGTTGTCTACAAAACAGTATGTCTCTACGTGTTGCTACAACTGTTTAAATAAAATTGTGTTTTTTTATAGTGTTGTCTAGCAATATGCTGTATATTGTTAATTATTATTAGTAGTAGTGGGGCTCTGAAAAATATAACATTATACAGTATGTCTCTACGTGTTGCTACAACTGTTTAAATAACGTACCTGTGATTTTTTTGTTAGTAGCATTGTTAATAACTTTTTGAAGGATCCCAGGGTGTCTTCAACAACATGAAGCAGAAGTTCTAAGTGTAAAAAGTGTCCTAATGCCCCTTTGTCTAACTTTTTGAAAAAAAGCTTTGAAGCAGAAGTTCTAAGTGTAAAAAGTTGTCAGGTTGTTAACAATGAAAAGAAAAATTCCAGGTCTGTTATTCAAACAGTTCTAGCAACACATGGGGACATGTAACACTATTTTTCAGAACCCTGCTACTTACCCTTTAACTCCCTTTCACAAGGCTGGCTGAGTGGTGACGTCAGACCCGGAACACTAACACACAGGACAGAGAGATGTGGGGTTTGGTGAAGCTGAGCGCTTGCTTGCGCTCAGCATTTAATAAATGAACAAACAGAAAATAAAAGGTTGTAACAAAAAAACAGCACACAGCACTTGGGGCCAAATTAAACAGACAAACAAAACGCCCTAATAGACACTAACAAACAGGAGAATTAATCTTTTGTGCGGGACTTTGAACGCTGAAATACAAAACATGTACGGTGCTGGTGCTTCCAGCACTCGTTATATTTACTTTCTTTGTTTTCAAGAGACTAATTTAAGCTTCTTTCATTTCTTTGAGTGCTACTGGGAGGATCTCCCCTTTAACACGTCTGCCTCAGTTATGCTAAAGTTATTTAAAACTGGAATGACATGTGGGCAGTGTTGTCATATCTTCCTTTGTAAAAACTCCATACCCGTTCTCCACTCAGCTCCCTTAGAACACTATTTCTCTCTTGGCCTTTCTAACCCAGTTCTGAGTGCTCTGTAAAGTGCCTTTTTTCGCTGAGTTTTACATTTAGATTTGTCTACTTTAGGGATATAATTGTTTTGCGCCTCTAGTACTACGTTTTTGAAAAACACACATGCCAGAGTGAGTGAAAACATGCTGCTTTTATGCAGCTGTACCGAGACTCGATTGCTAATCAATCATTCAATTGGAGTCTCGGTACAACTGCACGTGAATTAATCTAGTGCAATTTCCCGTGCTCACATATTATTACGTTTTACCTGCACGTGAAGTGCTGTGTAATCCTCGTGCCTAAATACAAATATACACTTTAAATCACTTGTGTTCATAACCCATATTATATCCCGTGTACCAACTACAGTACACCAACATTAACACACTACACGCAACAAATAAATAAATAGCCCAGGGGCGGGGCACTTTGCCAAACTCCTTTAATAATATTTTCTTCTGCAGTATCTATCATACAACATGCTTTAATCCTGCAAAATGTCCTCACTAATCTCTCAGCTCACAGTCAAGGCTAATGGGGGGCCTTCAGCTCAAACCTGAATATAAATACTGATATGGCAAACTACTAAGTACACTAATGAATCCCTCTCTGTCAAGCAATTAAATCAACTCCATGCATAAGACATGAAAAGATTTTAAGCTGCTATGTATTAAATATGCAAATAGATTTTCAAAAAGCAAGTATTCGAACAAGTCACAAGTGACTGTTGCATTTACTTTTCAATATCTTGCATCACAAAAAAAAGATTGCTCCCAAAATGATAATTTATTATAATCTGATAATTACAATAGAGACATGCTTGGGATTAAGTGGTGCAGCATGTTAACTCATAAGCCTTTCATATCTTTTACTTCAGGAGTCCCGGGTTTACAATTTTATAAGGTTATAACCTAGCCCCTAGAGGGCTTAGTTTACTTCACAAAACCACCACACAATTTGACAACATTCTATGCAAGAGGTCTAGTACTGAATGGCAGGGAGCGTTCAGTTCAGGACAGAAGTACGCTTGTAGAGCTGTGAGGGGTAGTTCTCATGCCACCTGCCGTTACTGTGTCTGACTAGTCATTGTCCTTCACCTTTAAAAGACTGCATTCACAAGAACAACTTTAAGAATCACCTTAGGTAATTTAGGTAATCTAGTAAACATTTATATACAATATTGTGAAAAGTTATATAATTTGGATAACAATCTGCAGGACCTGGATAAACTCAACATCAGTATTTCAGAGGAAACTTGACAAAGCTTTAGAAATGCATCATTGTAACTGTTCTAACTTGTGATATAGAATGTGTAGTCAAAGCTTTCAGTTGCAGTAATGTGTTTTGTATGAAAAAACTAACCCCACACATCAATTGCCCACTTACTTATTTTACATAAACTTATTTTTTCAACCACTAACAACAGTTACATTCGACAATTTTCCTTTGTGTGCATAGACGGAATGGTAGCAGTATTAGTCCAGAGATGATAGACAAAGAGAAGGCGATGTGATACTTTTTATTGGACTAACTAAATAATAATTATTCACAAGCTTTCAAGACCTCAAATATCTCTTCTTCAGGTGACTCTTTCCTACTTTCACCCGAAGAAGAGACCTTTGAGGTCTTGAAAGCTTGAGAATAATTCTTATTTAGTTAGTCCAATAAAAGGTAACACAGCTACCTCTCTTTGTCTACCTTTGTGTGCAAAGAGTTAAAAAAAAACTAAAAAACCTATGAAATGCTACCACTCACATGGTACAAATGTAATTCTCAGAAAAAAAAAATTCCCTCAATCTGTCTGAAGTATAATTGTGCTTGTATTCATACCGTCTTGTAAATAAAATGTTTATATGGTATTAAAATGCAACTATTGGGCTATATATGACCTACTTCTTTAATAATTATGCCACTGTATCGCGAGACACCGGACATACAGTAAGATGTTGTTGGAATGTAAAACAAACAAAAACAATGTACATTTTGCACTGGCATTCTACTTTCTGAAAAAAAAAAAATTAAATAAGAAAATGGGTTTATTACATTGATGTTCTTTGTCCAGTATCCATCATACATTATCCAATAGCTTTTCCCTAATGAATGATAAACAGTATAGTTTTTCTATCCCAAATGTTGACAATCATTGCTTCTGCTGAGGTCACAAACAATATACAGCAAAAGTTTGAAGATGAGATTCATAACCTTCTACTACCAAACCAGTCTATGAAAATGTCTTACATTGTGTTAATCACTATGCAATAAACAGATCACAAAATAATGATTGCAAAATTGAAAATGATTGTGAAGGCCTCTAGCTTGACGGTACAGAAAATGATTTTTTCATACCTAAGACACATAAACTGAATTGTACACTTTCACAGCAAAATTATATTATGTGACAGTATATAGTTAAATTTGACCAACACAACATCATCTGCTTATTAAGTTAACCCTCTAGGCCATCTTACAAAACACCTCTAGACTATGCCATACTTTGCTGAATTGGATCTAGCAACTCATGGGAAAAGGACCAGGAGCATTATATCAAGCAGAACAATATCCTGACCTATAATTAGATCCTGTAGTTCTGAGTGCTGTTACGTCTGATGTGGTTCAGGGATTAGAAACTGGTCCTAAGAACATAACAGAAATTGATGACTTCATTCAGCTCCTATGTTGAGCCAGAGAATACATATAGACGTAAAAATAATAATAATGATAATTATAGTCCTTGGAGTACTTGAAATGCTAGCATTCTGGTGCAGTTTATTTTATTTGATATTTGATTTGACCAGTTTAGTGAGATAGCAGTACTGGTGTTCCACCTTCAAGAGAATACTGTACACACTTAACTTTTATATAGGTGATATATTGAGTGAATAACAGTAAGGAATTTACATGCAAATAATGTGACTTATAAAAGAAACGTTTGCTATTGTAAAGCTTAAACATATGGCTCAGTCTTGGATCACACAGACCTCTTTTGAGTTAATGAAGCTTCCAACACTAACAGTGTCAATATACCAGGAGAGCAGGCCATGCCATGTGGTCACTGCAACTTTATTGAGGGCAGTTATGACTTTAGTAGGAACCAGCCCTACACAGCTGACTCCCACTTATTTTTGCCTGGTAAGGAATTTCAACTGTTCCTGTAAACTACAGAACCCCCTATTAAGAATGCAGGAGTCCTTTGTAATAAGGAACAGCAGGGGACATGGGTTTAATGCTGTGTAAGTCCCCAGTGCTGGTAACTGGATTGACATGGTTTATTATTATGCAGCATCTTAGCAGATGTAGAGCTAATAAAATGAAAAGTTATAACTGAATACCTGCTGTTACTAAATATGTATACGACAACCCAACAGAATTCTTGTATAAGCCCCATAAGTTCCTTCTTATGTTATGACTACAGCTTTAGTCTCCACTAACTGCCTCTGCATGCAGCCCCTTTGCTCAGTCATCCACACAAGAAGCTGTATTCGCCAAATGAGTCAAGAAAGTGTTAGCCAAGTCTTTAAAATCCATTCCTTCCTTCTTGTTAGCAACATTATCACCTGTCTCCACTTACTTGCAAGTATAAACCAAACCACCTGATATTTCAAATATAGCACCTTAGATTTAAAGTTGCTGCTCTTTCCCCATCCCTAAATCACTTCCTGTGCCAGTATCACTTCCGTGGTCTAGCTGCAATCAGGAATCAAGAAACAAAAACAAACAATATCTTCGGAACAATGGAGGAACAATCATGCAATTGAATGCTAATGCTTAATAAGAGGTAAGAAAATGCATTTTAAAGCCTTGGTAATAAGGTAACAGTGTTTGACAGGGTATTGCTTTGAGCATATCTGCTTGGTCTAGACTTTCTCCACACTGCGGAAATTAAGCTCAATGGGGTCTATTTGATTCGTGGTGCTGTATTTGAATATCTGATGTGATAATGAAAGTAAATAGATATTTTTTTTTTTTTATTATGCTCTTAAGATTACAATGGTGCATTTGCAGTCCTTTTCCAGTGCATCATGTCATGAAACAGAGTTATGCATTTGTTGTGCATTTCCATGGGTAATCATGATTTTTACAATGCCACACCATGGGCAGGATTTTCAAAAATTTGTAAATGATAACTGTAGTGTTAATCAAGAAATCGGTATATAGCACTGATTTTGTAATTTTCTAGAGGTCACTATGCCTATTTCGTTATTAAATAATTGTCCAAATGTGATTTCCAAAATGATGTTGATTTACGAAATAATGTTAATATCTTAACGAGCAGGGCTTCTTGCGACTATTTATTTTGTTTGCGTGGGGATTTAAAAGCAAATCTGTGTTAATTGTCATAATTCATCAGGAGTTAATTTGCACTGGGAAAAGGAGGGTTTTAATTAACGAAAGACTATAACTCATCTTGAAACAAAAATTGAACAGACAGTGGCTGTGACACTGACGATAAAGAGACAACCTACATAATTCAGTGCATGAAGTTATGGAAATATTTTACACTTTTATATACTTGTGGTTATGAATGAGATTTGTTCACTTGTTTTAACAATTTGTAACCTTAAACCCGGAACACACTGCCCGATGACATCACAGAAAGGGATGCAACTGCTACTTTTTGTACCCACACACCAGGTAATCGTAAATCAGCATTGTATATGTGAAGTTATCTAAATAAATGTTCTGCCTTGCTGACCAGTTACAAACTAGAAAAAGGTTTTAGGTTGTTATTCATTGTGTTTTTTTCTTTTACTCACCTCCAACTCGGAGTGTTATTTGATCCTTGAGGTCTCCAGCAGGATTCTCAAAGCAGCTGTAGAGAGCATTACTAGCCAAGGATACCTCTTTCAGGATAAGTCTGGGACCCTCTACTTTGTCAGCCTTCACATCTGTGCCGTTCACCTTCCATGTGACTGAGGCGTCGCTCTCCAGCGTAGCACACATCATGGTCACATCACTGCCGATCATCTCATACTGGATCCTGCCTCCTGAAAGTCAAGGAGTAATCAGTTATCTGTTCTTTATAAGTGGCTGTAGCTAGCAAAACAGGTAACATTTTAGTTTAGAGATCCATCATAAATGCTTATATACAATAGCTTAAACAAAATAATGGCAAAAGTGTATAACTGTATTTCGAAAACAAAACAACCAAGAGAGAGACAGATATATAAAGATAGAAAGACAGACAGGCACACAGGCATAGAAAGACAAACAGACCTGAAAAGACAGATTATATCCGTTATAAGCAATTATAAACAATAGCACAAAAACAATGACAAAAGTGTGTAATAATACTCTTATTATTTCTATTCATATTCTATAATTGTTAATAGCATAATTAATAACATGTTTATAGATTGTTTCACTTATATCAGATCCCTAAACTGAAGTGTTACCGCAAACTAATTCCAGACATCTTACATGTTGTGCATTTACAAAGCCGAACAAATTGCATTGAGGCCAATATAGCAAATCGAAGTGCCCAACCTTTAACAATTGTGCTACAAGAACACATGCTTCCAGCAAAGTGTTAGAGAAAAATAAAACATTTATGTTCCCATATGGGGACATTTATTTTTGTTTTGCTACAGAGTGTGTATTTGTACAGTATATTTTAAAATGCACTTTTTTTTAATCCTACACAAATTCAACAACTGCTGGAGTGTTAGAACTACACCCTGGACGGGACACTAGTCCATCGCAGGGCACCACACACACACACACACACACACACACACACACACACACACACACACAGAGGGCCAATCTGAACAGCATATCTTTGGACTGTGGGAGGAAACCGGAGTACCCAGAGAAAACCCAGGCAGACACGGGGAGAACACGCAAACTCCACACAGACAGACCCCTAGGCCGGAATCAAACCTAGGACCCTGGTGTTGTGAGGCAGCAGCACGCCACTGTGCTGCCCATATATATATATATATATATATATAGCTTTTTTCCAGAGCTATATATATATATATATATATATATATATATATATATATATATATATAGCTCTGGAAAAAATTAAGAGACCACTGCAAAATTATCAGTTTCTCTGGTTTTACTATTTATAGGTATATGTTTGGGTAAAATGAACATTTTTGTTTTATTCTATAAACTACTGACAACATTTCTCCCAAATTCCAAATAAAAATATTGTCATTTGTTGCATTTATTTGCAGAAAATGACAACTGGTCAAAATAACAAAAAAGATGCAGTGTTGTCAGACCTCGAATAATGCAAAGAAAATAAGTTCATATTCATTTTTAAACAACACGATACTAATGTTTTAACTTAGAAAGAGTTCAAAAATCAATATTTGGTGGAATAACCCTGATTTTCAAGTCTTAGCATGCTCTCCACCAGTCTTTCACATTAATGTTGGGTGACTTTATGCCACTCCTGGAGCAAAAATTCAAGCAGCTCGGCCTTGTTTGATGGCTTGTGACCATCCAAGGAAGCAAGTTTTCTTCCAGGACAACCTTGTACTTGGCTTGATTCATGCCAAAGCTGCCCGATTCCAGCCTTGCTGAAGCACCCCCAGATCATCACCGATCCTCCACCACATTTCACAGTGGATGCGAGACACTGTGGCTTGTAGGCCTCTCCAGGTCTCCATCTAACCATTAGACGACCAGGTGTTGGGCATAGCTGAAAATTGGACTCATCTGGGGGTGCTTCAGCAAGGCTGGAATCGGGCAGATTTGTCTTTGTGAAGGGTGCATGAATCAAGCCAAGTACAAGGTTGTCCTGGAAGAAAACTTGCTTCCTTCTGCTCTGACAATGTTCCCCAACTCTGAGGATTGGTTTTTCCAGCAGGACAATGCTCCATGCCACACAGCCAGGTCAATCAAGGTGTGGATGGAGGACCACCAGATCAAGACCCTGTCATGGCCAGCCCGATCTCCAGACCTGAACCTCATTGAAAACCTCTGGAATGTGATCAAGAGGAAGATGGATGGTCACAAGCCATCAAACAAAGCAGAGCTGCTTGAATTTTTGCGCCAGGAGTGGCATAAAGTCACCCACCATCAATGTGAAAGACTGGTGGAGAGCATGACAAGACGCATGAAAGCTGTGCTTGAAAATCAGGGTTATTCCACCAAATACTGATTTCTGAACTCTTCCTAAGTTAAAACATTAGTATTGTGTTGTTTAAAAATGAATCTGAACTTATTTTCTTTGCATTATTCGAGGTCTGACAACACTGCATCTTTTTTGTTATTTTGACCAGTTGTCATTTTCTGCAAATAAATGCTCTAAATGACAATATTTTTATTTGGAATTTGGGAGAAATGTTGTCAGTAGTTTATAGAATAAAACAAAAATGTTCATTTTACCCAAACACATACCTATAAATAGTAAAACCAGAGAAACTGATAATTTTGCAGTGGTCTCTTAATTTTTTCCAGAGCTGTATATATATATATATATATATATATATATATATATATATATATATATATATATATATATATATATATAGTGCCTATAGAAAGTCTACACCCCCTTGAACTTTTACACACCATACTCCACACTGTTAAGGGGAAAACAGTTTTATATTAAATATACAAAACTGAAAGCTCATAATTGGATAAACCCCCCCCCCCCCCCCCCCCCCCCCCCCCCCCGAGTTAATACTTGGTGGAAGCACCTTTGGCAGCAATTACAGCTGTGAGTCTGTTGGGGTAGGTCTCTACTAACTTTGCACACCTACATTTGACAATATTTGAGCATTCTTCTTTACAAAACTGTTCAAGCTCTGTTAAGTTCCTTGGGGAGTGTTGATCAACAGCATTCTTCAAGTCATGCCACAATTGTTCGATTGGATTTAGGTCGGGGCTCTGACTGGGCCACTCAAGGACATTTACATTTTTGGTCCTTAGCCACTCCAGTGTAGCTTTGGCTCTGTGCTTTTCACTTGGAAGTTGTGGGGTAGGATGTGTAGATAAATGAAGAAAATAAAACTATTTTAATGCATTTTAATTCCAGGCTATAAGGCAACAAAAGGTGAACATTTTGAAAGGGGGTATAGACTTTCTATAGGCACTGTATATATATATATATATATATATATATATATATATATATATATATATATATATATATATATATATATATATATATATATTGTGGTAGTGTACTGCCCAATAAGATGGGTTTTCCTGGTGCGGACAGTCGGTGACGGACACACAGAACTCTCAGGTGAATAATTTTTATTTACAACATTTACACAGTTCTTTGTTTCACCACGAAACATGCCCTGTACAGGCAACTAAATAAACTAATGTTTTGTCTCTCTCTAGGCTAATTCAGGGTCACAGGTGAGTAGTGGTTGGAGCCCCCTCTCTCTGGTGGGGCTCGACAGGAACACAGGTAAGTAATGGTTGATAGCTCCCTCTGGTAGAGCTGAACAGGTACACAGGAGAGTAGTGGCTGATAGCTCCCTCTGGTGGAGCAGAACAGGTACTCAGGTAAGTAGTAGTTGATAGCTCCATCTGGTGGAGCAGAACAGGTACACAGGAGAGTCCGGTGACAAGCAAGTGAACAGGAACAACAGGGTTGTAAGTTTCCACAACAATAAACTTCTTTTCCTTTTCAACAAACATATCCTTGTCATTTGTATTAGGGTGAGTGTGTGGTATTACGCCACGAGCAGAGTTCATTCAACAAATTCAGATTGGTAATAAAGAATTAAAAAATATACAGCGAATTGGCCAAACAAAAATAAAACACGCTCATAAAACAACACTTCTCAAAACAGAGATTTTTCTAAAGCTGCACTTATACTTTCAGGTACTAATAGTATTAAATCACGTACTTACTATTTTTCTTTCCTGAAAATTCCCACCAACAAAGTGAGAAAAAGATTTAAAAAAAAAACGTTCCTCACTGAGGTGGTGTTCCCCACAGCTACAACACACTGCTACAGTACGCAGCTACCAAACAGCCCTGACTGTTCTGTCCGGCTTTCTTTTAAGCTGCCCAACCCCGCATATTCCTTAACAAGGGCACAAGGGTTTCCTGGGATGTGTAGTTTTTCGTACTGCGGCAACATTCCCTAAAGGGCCTGCCGCCCTTTGCTATGCTTATATATCTATATATTATATATATATATATATATATATATATATATATATATATATATATATATATATATATATATATGTATATATAGTGGTTACTGGATCTTGAAATTCCTACATAGAACCCATAAGGATGAGGAAATTAGGAACCCATCTGTTTGAGGCAATTAGCAACTTTTTCTGGACAAATGCATATTCTAATAATATTCGTCACCAAATTTTAATGCGGAGCTGACTTTCATAATAACTTTTTATATTTGTCTAAAGTTTATAGCAATGTTGTGAAATTTGTTCCCAAAAACACTTGAGATGAAATTTCACTATTTTTCAAATCACAAATGAGGAGAAAAATCCCTGCAACTGTCCTTGTGAAACTCGCATCTATGTGATTTTACAGGTTCGGCCGATTGATTTCAGTCACCTCACAAACTTTAAACATGTTTCATATTTTGCAATGTGCTTCCCTCGCATCGGCTGCTGTGTTATGCAATGATTGCATCGGGCAGTGTGTACCTGGCTTAAGAGACGTGAACTGAATTCAAAATTTGATCCTCCATCCATCTATAATGGTGACACAAGATATGCTGTATTTATCTGTATGCTGCATATGCTTATTATTCAGTGTGCTTTTATTCATAACATGTGGTGTATTTAAATACTGACTATTGTGATACTAAGAAACATATTAAGCTATCTTTTAATAACAACACAGTTTAACTGCACCATGCTAGTGAATACAGTAAGGTTTAATAACGTCACTTCCTATAAGTAAATGGATTATAGATGTCTCTGTTAAAAATTGTAATCTCAATGATTTCAAAAAAGTCACATAGACTGTAGTCCTACAGAGAGGATGTAATACTGCAATAGACAAGCAAGATGGGCTGCTGCTTTCTTCCTTGACTGTGACTGAAGATGTTGAAAGTTTTACAAGCCAGGACATAAAAGTGTATATCATATGGACAGAGCTATGGACAACTATGGCACAGACTAGTTCAAAGGGAAAGAGTCAGCAGTCTAGGCTGATATAAAACAGTTGTTTCGTCCCTTATAAGGCTAAACAAAATAACATCTGATCATAATGGTATAATGTTTTTTTCTTAAAGAGAATCACACAATATAATAGAGTATATACGTGTAGCTATAATTTCACTGTATGTGCAAGTGGACATATATAACTATATATACTGCAGTAATAAATCAGGAACCTACTGTAACTTAAACTGCACATTTAATACAAAAAAGGAAGGAAAAAGTACAAACTATTCTTTTGGAAAGTCTAGACGGCAGCATGAGATTGAACACTTAGTTAGAGAAAGGAGGCAGTTGAGGAAGCAATGGAAAAAAGCCAAGCATAGTCAGAAGGAGGGACTCAATCTGTTACAAAGGGTCACAGACGATAAGCTTGCAACATTGCGCAGAGCTGAGTGCCTATGGAAATGCTACAGAAAGAAAGAGCATGCGAGAACTAACTTTTATAAAGATCCATTCAATTTTGTAAAGAAGATATTCACCAATGAGAAAAATGGCACACTAAAATCATCTAAGTTTGAGCTGGAGAGATATTTGGAGGAAACACATACGGATTCAAAAAGGCAGGAGCCTATGTCAGTTCCTTCAGATATTCAGAACGCCTGGCTTCTGGAATGTGACTACCACCAATTCGAGCATACATGGATGATATGACAACAATGACTACAACAGTAGCCTGCACTGGGCAAATTAACCAGTAACATTGAATGGGCACGAATGCAATTCAAGCTCACTAAATCAAGGAGCATCTCTATAATTAAAGGTAAAGTTGTAGATAAAAGGTTCTACATTAATGGTGAGGCAATACCAACAGTGTCCGAGAAGCCAGTGAAAAGTCTAGGGAGATGGTACGACGGGGATCTAAAGGACACAGTTCGTGTGGGAGAAGTTAGCCAACAAGCAATGGAAGGGTTGAAGAGCATAGACAGCAGCGCTTTACCAGGCAAACTGAAACTCTGGTGCTTTTAGTTTGGTCTACTGCCAAGACTGCTGTGGCCACTAACTGTGTACAAGGTTTCCTTGTCAACAGTTGAGAAGCTGGAAGCCTTAATCAGTTCATATGTCAGAAAATAGTTGGGAATTCCACACTGCCTCAGCAGAGTGGGACTTTATGGTAAAGGAATACTGCAGCTACCAATCTCTGCTCTAACCGAGGAGTTTAAGTATGCCAAAGTCCATCTGGAAATGACATTAGTAGATTCACGTGACAAATGCATAAGGGAAGCAGCATCTGTGTTGAAAACTGGAAGAAAAAGGATGGCAAAGAAAGCTGTGGAAGATGCTAAGGCTGGAGAATCGGAGATATTATGGGGCAAGTTCAGCATGGAAAAGGAGGTTTTGGTCTCAGTGCAGCTCCTCCTACATGGCACAAGGAAACCCCGGCTCAGCGGAGGAAGCTGGTAGTCAATAAGGTGCAAAAGCAGAAGGAGAGGATCAGGTATGTAAAGGCCGATTCCCAGGCCAAGCAGGGAGAATGGATGACAGGGGAGAGTGTGGAACAACGCAAGATCGGCTGGCAAGACCTATGGACAATGGAACAGAGCAAGATCAGTCTCCTCATCAGATCAGCATATGATGTTCTCCAATCACCACATAACCTAAACCTCTGGGTGGGTGAGGATCTCTCATGTCCTTTGTGTTCATCACCAACATTAAGGCATATTTTGACAGGATGTAAAGTGGGTCTTAGCCAAGGACAGTTTACTTGGCACCATTGACAAATGCTGCGATGTTTGGCCTTAGCATTAGAAGACAAGCGTAACCTGACCAATAAAATGCCACCAGTTCCATCAAAGCATTACACACAAGACAATTTTCCTCTGTCCAGGAGAGCAACCACCAAGAAAAGGTGTTAAAATCAAGCCTCACTCAGGACAACTGGAAGCTGCTAGAGACTAGAAGATGCTGGTAGATATTGGCCAACAGCTTATTTTTCCACCTGAGATTGCCACCACTAACCTTCGACCAGACATTGTCTTGTGGTCTGGATCAGCATGCCTTCTTCATCTGGTAGAGTTAGCAGTACCATAGGAAGATGCTGTGGATGAGGAAGAAACTTTGGTATGCTCAGCGAGGATGGAGAGTCCGAGTTTACCCAGTGTAGGTGGGTTGTCGAGGATTTGTGGCACACTCCACAACTTGGTTTCTCAGAGATGTCAGGTTCAGTGGCCAAGAGTTGCGTCGCACAGTGAAGAACTTATCTGAAGCAGCAGAAAGGAGCAGCAACTGGCTCTGGTTGAGACAGAAAGATTCTGGATGGAGATCTCAAGCACAATAGAAAGAAAGCAATGCTGATGTACAGATAAGTAAGCTGGGCTGAGCTGAGTGGGGGATGGAGGGGGGTGATGCTGGGATGCCAGAATCACTGTTGAGCCCTCTTGAGGTGTCGTGGGCTAGTCAACGAAACACCAAGGATGGAAGGTGCCCACTTGAAGACCCCAGAGATGTACCCTACTTAGCTCAATCCAGACGGTTGTCATGCTGATGCGCTGGGGAGACCGCACTGGGTTGATCCCTGGAGCCAGCATCTCAGCCGTTGTGTGTGCTGATGCGCTGGGGAGGCAAAATGAGCTGATCCCTGGAGCCAGCATTACAATTCAGCAATCAATACCAGGCAGAAGGATATCTACATCATCAGATGGAACACAACGCAAATGGATGGAGATGCAGATTGATCACATTAGTTTACTGCAAAGCTACGTCTTAGTTGGTGCTTATCTTGGCGAGAGCAGAGTTTAACTCAGCATAAAGTTCAACATCTACTCTCATGTAATGGAAATCATACAAATAAAGCCCTCAGAGGGGTCAGCTGCCACATATAGTAACAATTATCACTATATTTACAGAATAGGCAACAGTATCTAATATGTGATTTTGTGTTGATGTTTTAAATGACTTTTTTAAAACATATTCGTTGCATCTTTGTAGTTTAGATGGTAAACATAAAGTTTTTACCTTATTAAAAAATTAAATACTAGTCAGCTACCAATAGATCAGGATATTTTTTCTCATTAACACAATTTATATTTAAAACATGTTTAAGTATGATTGCTGTAGTTCTACTGTTTTTTTTTTTGGCATCTTGCTTGTTGTATACAGAAGAGCTTTGTATGCCTTGTAAAGGCCCTTACACACCAAATACGACGAGATGATCGACACGACAAAGCAACCTGAGAAAATCAATAGCACTCTTCACACCAAAGGCGACACGACAAGCGACGTCGCCATGAGTCAAATTCCAACGCGATCGATGAAAAAAAAATAGAAACTAATCCTATTTTTGGGAATTTGTCGTGCGACAAATACACAACTGACCAATCAGAGAACAGCCTCATGTCAAGTGGTTTGAAATCAAGCACTGCTTTACTTTGTGATGGGATGCCCACCCCTTGTGTGTATTTTATTTTTTAGGAGGGCTTTCATTTGTTATTATTATTATTATTATTATTATTATTATTATTATTATTATTATTATATAAATATATTGTGTTTATGTGTGGATGGACGAAGGATGTCCAACATGATTATTTATTATTTAAGATGACGGCGAAAAGCGTGCGTTTGTGTTCTGTTTATTTATTTAAAAAGCTTGTGACCAGAGATGGTCATCTGTATAAAAACCTGCAGCTTTCTGCGCTCCAGGAGAAGTGTGAGAGGCAAGATATGAGTCAAATTAATAGAGAAACAATTACTAGATCTAAAATATATTTGTTTAGAATTGTTAGTGTTTGTTTCACTTTGGCCAGATTGACCTTTTATACAGGTGATCATCTCCCAATTAGCAACAGTTAATCAATGAATTAACTCGGGAAATGGTCACCTTCTGCACAAGGTTTTTAAATAAATAAACAAAACACAAATGCACTGCTTTTCGCCGTCATCTTAAATAAAAAATAATCCTGTCAGACGGCTTTCATCTGTCCACACATAAACACAATATATTTATATACTACTACGAATAATAATACTAATAATAATACTAATAATAATAATAATAATAATAATAATAATAATAATAATAATAAATGAATACCTACATAAATAATAAAATACACACAAGGGGTGGGTACCCCGTCACACACTTTCACTGAAAATGGAGGTAAAGATCATACTTGCACTACTTAATTTCCCTGACCTGTAGTAATGATAAGCCATTTTCTATTACATTTGTTAGTAATCATACTTTCTGAAAGATCTGGCTGTCGCGTCATTTCTGTGGTCACTTCTGGTGTGCACTGTGTTTTCACAGCAAATTTGTCGTATTGCCCCAGTAAAAATCGTGTCGCATCTGGTGTGTTTAACTTTAACCCTGTACATTGGTATGACAGGCTATGGCTGAGTGGTGACGTCAGGCCAGAATGAGGAAGAACACACACAGGTAACTACTGCAGTTGAAAAGGAGACGCATGGTGTGCCATTTATTTCCATTCACAAAAATAAATAAAATATTTAAACAAAAACAAACACTGTTCACAGAGCACAATAAAAGGTTAAACAAAAACAAAGTCTCGAACACAAATATACAAATATAGGTAATATAGGCTGGACGATCGTCTGCACTGTTCTTATATCTTTCTTTTTTAAATTTCTCTCACTCCTCGCTCTCGTTCTGCCTCTCGAACACCCCACCCGGAGTGCAGAGAGCTGTGGGTTTATATACAGGTGGCCATCTCCCAATTAGCAACAAGAACACAATTAATTAATTCGGGAGATGGGCACCTTCTGCACAAGGTTTTTCAATTATTGTAGATAGGCTTCCCATCCACACTGCAACATAAATACAAAACAAAATTGCCACGTTGTCATTTTTACATATAACAAATACATTCTAACACCATACAAGGGAGGGAGGGGGAGACCCCATTCTAAAAATAAACAAAACAATACATTTAAACAGCAGGGCTTTCCTACCAACCTGCTACAATTGGATAACAGCATTCTGGGAGAACTAATGAAGTACAAAAATAATTATTTAAACTATGCAAAAAAAATATGCAAATATATACAAATGTCTAAAAATAGCAGACTATGTTTCCTAGAACACAAGAAAATGCAGTATCTGTGTTGACTATGTAGCAGTACATATAAACGTAAGGTATGCAAAAATATTCTCAGTTTAGAAATAAGTATACCAAACACATCCGCAAACAAAAAATCATATTTTGCAATACTCATATTTTCCCAGAACTCAAGACCATCTATTTCCAACTGCAGTGTATCTTTTATTATTAGTAGAATTGTTTTTAAACAATAGTAAGTACAACGTTTTTAAATGAATGTGTTCTTTTGGCTACTGTCCTGCTACTTGACTAATATTGTTCACTTGGCAGCATAACCATCATTCATTTGTATGACTCTCCTCTGACAAAGAGGGTGGTTAATGTGGTCTAGTGGCTTGGGCTTTGTGGTCAAGGCCTTGACCACACTGCTTTTGTAGAAGAAAAATATGAAAAGGAAGTATGAGCACACCAAGAACAGCAAGGTCAGGGAATAGATTTCGGATTGTCCACCGGCAATGTTTTTATTTACTTTTTTTTACACTTTTCAGTCCCTGTTACATTTAGGTACACCCTTGAGTAATACAATAAATAATAATACTTTCTTTAAAAAAATTAAAACACATTATAATAATCTGGTGTATGATATGTTTTGCAACGTTAATAGCTGTGTGCAAATTAATTCCTTTAGAGCCATGTTTTAATTTAATGTCAGCATCATTATTATTCACACCTTCCCCTATATTTAAATATTTAAAGTAGATCCATTTTCATGCCATGCAGAGCTAATATTTTGCAAACTGTTTAATCATGTCTTGAAAATTTTAATCGAGAAGCCTAATGGAACTGTTATTTCTTTTCTTTTTCCAATCTGTTTTTGAAGACACCAGTGAGTTTTCTCTATATCATATGTCTAGCTGTGTGTCCAAAACTTATTTCCCCTCTATTACTAAAATGTAATAAATGTATTCATGTTCTGATCTGTCCATCCTCATACCATATGCAGATGATACATCTATATTTCTATGATACCACTGTCAATTCTCAATGATTCCTTCATGTGACTTGTGCAGCCTTGGTTACACATGCTAACCAAGTGCCTTCTAGTAGCCTTCTGACAAAATTGTAATGGAAAATTATGTTATACAAATATTGACTGGCGTTAAGGCTCATAGTAGAAAACATCTTACAGGTAGTTTACATTTTTCACTTAAACAACAAATGCACCCCTAACTTTATTCAACACTAATAATCTTTTTTTTTTTTTTTTTTAAATCCAGTGGTGTATATCTCATCTGTGAAAATGTCTACTATCTCTTTAATACACTGAAGAGTTAATGCATCATGAGTTGTTAATTTGTCATGACTCCAACACCTCTCTGAATGCCCACTTTGTTTTTTACTTAGGAACTGCTATGGAATTTGTAGGTGCCGATTGCCAGCGGATGCCTCACGAACCCCTAAGTGGAACTAATTTCTAGGAATGTGCAAGAAACCAGATATCATTTATTTTCGTTTTCTGAAGTAAAAAAGGTGAAAGCCATTTCTCTGACTCAGCAAATGAAACACAATTCTCCTCAATGAAAGCTTGTTAACAGTTAACTTATTAAAATTAGTGAGAAAGTGACAAGTCAGTCCATTAACTACTTTCATTTTGGAGAGGAGTGGTAAAGCACTCTCTAGGACTGGCTATCAGAATATGAACTAGCTTGCACTCCGCTGCGGAGCATTGGCCAGCTATGATTTATTTTGATGTTTATATCTCTATCTGGGATGAGTAACTGGTATGCCCGCCTATAAAAAAAGCTTATCTGGATTTTTTGTTTAGATATGATGCCACTAGGAGCATTCTCTCTCTATTTGAATCAGGGTAAAATAATAACATATGGATACTTTTAAATGCCCCATTTCCATTTGATCTGCCTCTAACCAACATATAACCAACATCAGCTTTTGAAGATACAGGACAGTGGGGTAGATGTAAGGATACACGCAAAGTGATTTGCGGGTGCAAAACCCCCATATTGCGGCCGTAAATCGCGTTTAGCAGCCGTAAAGTCTGACTTTACGATGTATGAAAAGAATGGTGTTCACCTGGCGTTCTGTACCTGCTATCAAATTTGCACTTTGCCATCATTAATCCATTAAAATTATATTGAAATGCATTCAAATGACGAAAAAAGCATGGAATTGGGAAGGATCTGGATACTAAACAGGCGCAAACATTATAATGTGATCTAAGGATTTTGCCTTGCACTTAGGCAACTGCTGACACTCCAAAAAAACTTTACACCTCTTCTTACAAGGTGCAAACCATTGTAGAAGCGAGTAATTAAGAGCTCTATAAAAGCACAGACCTGTAGAGACCTGTCATTGGCTTCAGGGTGGCTGCTGGAATACACTTCCTGATGCGGCAACACTTGGCTCTTGTTGAGGAGAGGCAGAAATACATTTGGAGGACAAGGGCAAGACGAAGAAGAACCTGCATATTCAATCCCACGGTCACATTTTTTTTTGGTTTGTATTTTCGTGCTCCACAAGTGTCACACAGCACTTATTGCTCTCTGTACTCCAAACTCCATCACCTCTAGGCTGCAAGGGTGGCCGCTAAATAGACTGATGCACTCATTGAGACTCTCATTATTATGATTGCAGCTCATTATTTGTGCATGTTGAGTAATTTGCATTGCTCTTAAGCTTACATAGCGCGCAGTGCAAAATAATTGCTTGTCCGCATCTGAATTTTGCATCTACAACTATTTGCACTGCGCCTATACTTACATCTACCCCTGTGCCACTTAGTGATAACACTGTGTAACAATTTTTTTTTTTTTGTTCCTGGGTAGTAAGTGTTATTTCCTAATTGCTTATGCCTCAAAAGTATAGAAAATGGCTATTATTCCCCACAAACTTTGCTTTTGTGACCAGGACATGTGATATTTTGAAATTTACCTATTTTCCAGAACATTCCAGATAGATTCAGTGCTGAGTAAACTTGGAGTAACTTCTAGAACTTTCTAGAACTTTCCAGTAATATAAATAGTAGTATAAATACAGGGGCCTTAAGCCCACCAGTTCAGTTTAGTTCCAGCTGCCTAAGTGGATACATATCTGCATTTTTCTGAGATGGCATCAAGAGTCTGCAATGGTGGCATTCCTGATGGGTCTCCAAGGCAGTTTTACCAAGTTTCCCTGCTATCTTTGCCTTTCGGACAGCAGGGACACCAAGGCGCACTACCACAGGCGGGACTGGCCACAGCGGACCGAGTTCTCTGTGGGGAGGAACAACGTCAAGTGGGAGCCACTGGTGGACCCCTGGAAGGTGCTGATGCCACCACTGCACATCAAATTGGGCCTTATGAAACAATTTGTCAGAGCTCTAGATAAGGAGTTGGCAGCCTTTAAGTACCTTCAAGACTTCTTCCCTAAGTTGTCTGAGGCAAAGGTCAAAGCCGGTGTCTTCGTCGGACCACAGATAAAGAAGATCCTGGAGTGCAATGAATTCCCTAGGAAGCTCACTAGTAAGCAGAAAGCGGCTCGGAACAGCTTTGTCGCAGTGGTTTGGGGCTTCCTGGGCAATCACAAGGCCGAAAACTATGTGGAGCTGGTTGAGACTCTGGTGAAGAACTACGGCACAATGGGCTGTAGGATGTCCCTCAAAGTCCATATCCTTGATGCTCATCTTGATAAATTCAAGGAGAACATGGGAGCGTACTCGGAGGAGCAAGGTGAGCGCTTCCACCAGGATATACTGGACTTTGAACGCCGCTACCAAGGACAGTATAGCGAGAACATGATGGGAGATTACATTTGGGGGCTGATTCGTGAAAGTGATTTACAGTATAATCGTAAATCCCGAAAAACTACTCACTTCTAAATCTTTTATAGTCATTTTTGTATTACTTTAGTATAAATACATGTTAGTTTGGATTCATATGTTGTTTTTTTTCGACTTTATGTGAACAAAAAGACCGTTTTCTCATTGAAAATAGGTAAGTTTCTGTCCTGGTCACAAAAGTAAAGTTTGTGGGGAATAATAGCCATTTTCTATACTTTTGAGGCATAAGCAATTAGGAAATAACACTTACTACCCAGGAACAAAAATTGTGTTACATAGTGTAATCTATAAATCAATCATCTACTTCCACTGATGCTACCAAAGATACCTTCAGAACAGGGTTTTTGGTGTTGATTTGATGTCATTTCACTGGCTTTTAAGCCAACTCTTTTTTGTAGGAGTTCTTTGAGGAGATGGGGGTTTAAATAAATAAGAGCACACCACCATGTTGTTCTAAGTAGGACTGGTTTACAGATATCTGAAAGACTCCACCGGATGCTGGAATTCCACAATTATTCAAAAACTTCCCTCTGCTTTTATTAATATCATTTTAGCTATGAACCTAACATTAGAAAACATGGAAGTATATCACTTCATACAGCAGTGGTATTTAGTTATTGGTACTGTTACTATGGTAAAGTATGGGATGAAGAGCCTTGACATCAGCTTGACATTGTAATGTAATTTACTAGTGACTATAAAATAGAAAAAAACACATAGATTTATAGGAAGGGGCAACTGAAATGCAGTACTTTCACACCCCAAAAACCTTCCAAGCGTACATACTTATTGTAGTAATATACTGTATATGACTCAAGGTGGGACGTACCTTGCCCAACTGAAAATGATAATGCATTTCAGAATAACACCCAATATTATCATTTTTAAATAGTAAAAGCATGGATTGGGGCTGGATCTATCCCTTGAAAGCATACAAAGCTTCCAAGCGCTGCTAAGGAGGAGTATTATCAATTGGGTAATTAGAAATGGGAACCATTATTTCTTGGCCTAAAGGCATAAACCTGCTTTGGGGAAATGTAAGAATAATCCATTTTATTTACTGACATACAGCATGGTGTGTGGGAAAGTAGACCTGAATTGTTTATAATTGGTACGAGAAGTGAACCACAGATCCTGTCTGTCTTGCAGACTTTACAGATATATGTATTTGTCAGAGATGTGAACCTCAATACCATGGGGAGACTCCCCAAGGAAACTTCACTCCAACAAGGCATTAGAGCCTCTTTTGAATTGGGGATGAAAGGGTTGTCAGGGATAAACCATAATCCAAATTCCAGTCATAACGCACAAGAACAGAAAATGCAAGCAACAAAGAGCAAGTCTTTTCTGGTTTTCTTCCAGTAGCTGTTTGAGAGTGGCCCTGAAGGAATTGGAGTAAAGACACAGCCAACCTTTCTCACATGCTGCCGTAATGACTGCTGATACCGTTGTCTTATGACATTAAGGAAGGGATCAACCGGTCCTGTAGCTTCACACCTTGAAGAAAGAAAACAGGCGAGGAGATAGAACTTATCCTCTGTCTCCTGACAGCAGTCAAAACAAACCACTGCTACAGCTGAGTAAAGGCAGAGCTGTGCCGCCATCATAATGTAAAAGATAACCAAAGTGAATTTGTACTACTGCTGGCCGAATACAAAAGGGAGTATACACATTTTGCCACACTTCTAAACCACTGTATGGTGTGGCTATTAAGGGGTTCAGCATGTGTATTACTGTAGAAATAATACATTTTGTTACTTGTAAAATATGAGAATACATTTTCATAGATAAACTTTTGTTATGCACATCATAGCAAAAAATAACACATGCTATGCCCATCAGTGGGTTCATCACAATAGGAGTACATTTTGCTCATTAACCAGATCTGATTTTACTGTATTTAATTTTGAGAAGCACTGTAGTTCATGGAAAGTGAAATGTTTAACAATAATTATAAATGACTTCACACATTTTAAACAGAAACCATCGGAATGAAAACAGGGGAGTAACTGAGTCCATTTGAGAATAACAGCAAAACCAATGAATGAGGAATAGGAACCGACAAATAGTACTCGAAAAGCAGATGTAATAATCACAGTGCGCAACCTGGGTGAGCAAATCCATTACTTCATACAGAACATGTTCTCAGCTGCCGCAGCTCAACTGAGCTTCACCAAGAAAACACACCCACCCCAGGAAACAAAGAACAAATGAAGTAAAAGTTCCTTCGGTTATAAAATCAATAGTATGACACTGACGTACCAATAGATCACTGCAAACTGCAATACTAGATTTACTTTTACTTGTTAGCCTGATATATATATATATATATATATATATATATATATATATATATATATATATATATATATATATATATATATATATGTGTGTGTGTGTTTTCAGTTTACTTGATTTTCTTTGACAAATTAATTATCAATGACTTGGCCATTGCTTGGTATTGTCAAACCACCACCTGCCTCTAGTCACTAAGATTTCCTCTGTTTTCACCTTCTCAATTTGACTATTTTTCGCCAATGTTTCCCTGCAGAACATATGCAGATTCTTTTTTTACCTAAAGTACAAGGTCAAACCTGGCCACTTAACTCCCCAATGCAATACATACTGTATGACTTTACAATAAACGTTGCATACAAGCTCTTACAGCCTGTGTGGCACCTTATGACTGCTCAGAATGTAAGAATGGTTTTAGTAACAAGCAGAGAAATGAAACAAAATGATAGAAGGTTCTCCTAAGTCAATGACTTATTATTTGTTTGTGTATTAGACCACTTTTGCAGATTCTGTTGTCATTTACTTCACTTCCCCTGGCATGCTATGACAAACTCTAGATAATGTATACTGATACTATCTTGCAGTGCTAGTAAGTCTCCATCTCACTGAGACACTGAGCATTCATTCATGTCTGGAGGCTGTTATTCATTTCCAGTTACATTTGACCACTGCAGGCTAGTGGCTGTTGATTTTACTTCTAATCTTTACATCAAATCCTTGGGTCTCACAAAAATGCTAATAAATGCAGGAATGCCTACAAAACAGCCTTATGCTTAAGGAATTTTATTGTAGAACAGTGTCATGAATAAGATTTTTTTTTTTTTACTAATTTAATAGAAAATGAAAAACGTTAGCTGGCAAGGCTAAAAATGGCTTTCTTTACTGATTTCTGTGAGTGATTGACAGTATTTTCATTACATACTGCCGAAGCTCAGGAATACTCAAATTAATCCCACTTGTAATGCCTGGCTTGGCTAAGAAGTCTTCTGACCACAAGTCATATACACTATTTTACAGTCTTTGTCTTTGCCATCTAACACTTTTCTTTTCATGTAATAACTTGTGAACGAGTTTAAAGGGTACATAAGGACATTTGTATTTTATTGTGTTCCATGTTCCCATGTGTTGTAGATGTGTGTATTGTTTATTTATTTATTTATTTATTTATTTTTACATTTTGACCACTTTTTAAAAAACTTTTAAATTGTATTCCCTGCTGAAGATGGCTTTCCATGTACCCACATGGACCTCTCAGAACTACATTTGCCATCATCCTCCTTCTCACTGGTAAATCCATCTCAGTTACATATGTAAGCAGGAGGATGATGGGAAATGCAGAGAATGCAATTTAAAAGTTTAAAAAAGTGCTTTTGTTCAAGGAGAATCCGCCCCTAACCAACATGTCGTCAGCAAGCGCATAAAAGCTCCATGTGTTATTCGCCCATGTCACTTCTCTTGTTTCGGCCTTCTCAGTCACACACTAGGAACCTGAATCGGGAGTCGACCGCTTAGACCCTGGAGGAAGGGCTACCCTCAGCCATGGATTCCCTGAGGTCTCACTCTTTGTCAAAATTTTAAAAATATGTGAGTAGGGGGGTTTTCCTTACCCGAGTACTGAGCAGTTCCTGTTTAGTTCTGTGGGGTGCGTGGTCGGGCTGGAGAGGCAAGGATCTTTCCCCTAGCGCAGTCATGCTCTGGGGGACGGGTCGTGTCTCAGCTGCTTATTTTCATAATTTCTTCAATATTTTGGGGGGTAGGTGGCAGTGCGCCACTGTGGGGTGCATTAATCATTATTATTATTTTTCCATTCATGGTTTGGCGGCCTCATCTTTTGGGGGGGAGGTGGATCATAGCCACTTCCTATCTGCAGCACTGGGATGGTAGCCCTCGAGCACCCACGGACGAGGCCTCTAGCCAAACTTATCATTCACTCAGGCTCTGAGTGCCCATCACAGTTAATTAAATCATCTGTAATTGCAATCAATAAATTATGCATTCACTGCAGATTCTCCATGCTGAAAAGATATTCTAACTTAATAGAAATAGGCTTCAGTTTGTGTATTAACTATATCATCAATAAATTATTTTTCTTTAGTTGAGATCCAGTTTAGATACAAGTGTGTACTTTTTAAATGTTCAACCTTAATGCACAATGCAGTAAAATATATACTTTGCACACTATTTTCTACAGTCCTTTATGAAGCTCTTCCAGAAATGCAAACTCTGAATAGCGTACCGAAAAAAAGGTTATTACTGTTGTCACACTTGTCCCAAAACCATGCATTCAAGTACAACGATTGTTCAGTGATGATAGGGTATCTGTAATGGGTTTACCATACAGGTTGTACATATTGGATATAGTTTCTTTATACACCATAATGCACTAAAATAAACCTTGTTGCATTATTTATGATTCTATGCGACCATAATGCTATATATATAAACCTGTTGCATTATATATGATTATATATATATATAATATATATATATATATATAAAATATATATATATATATATATATATATATATATATATATATATATATATATATATATATATATATATATATATATATATATATACTGTATCGCTATTATAATATATATTATTTTTATTATTATATAAGTTAATAAATTCTAAATTCAAAAAAAAAAAAAAAAAAAAAAATCTCAACCAGATTCTATTAAGTAAACTCTACAAAACAACCTCAACAAACTGTCTGTACCTAAAGATCTTATTTGAGGAAAAAATATCTGAAAAATTATCAGATTAATTTTGGTTTTATTTCTGCTTTATATATGTTTTTAAATATGCAAATGTCACTTTTTAAGAAAGTTGAGTCTTTGTATGTTGCAGAGGACAACTGATATTGCATGTTAAGTTTTGAAAGTTTGCTGTGAATAAATAATTATTTACTAGAAACACACTACTGATTCAGGAATTGAACAGTGTAGTGATGAGGAGAAACAATGTATTACTTAAATACTGTACTTTATCTGCTGAAACAAGGGTTTTTTTTTTTTTTTTTTTTTTCAGTTAAGCATTAGTAAAATACTATACCATAACTGCTCAAACTGTTGCTCAAACTGTTTTGAAGTCTTCTGGGTCAAGCCATGGAAACGATGAATTACTAAACATATTTATTTCACTTTTGTCACTGCTTTTGGGATAATATATTCTCTGCATACTGTATAGTGTTACAACAACATTTCTAATTTGATTAAAAGTATTACTTTCTTTACTGATTCTTTTAATAAAGTTTATATTACAAACAAAGTTCAGAAACGGATCATACTGCTCATATTATCCTGTCAATGCATGTGTAATTGAGTTCAGAAGATTCAGTTAAATTATATTAAATTAAAAACCTCCAGATGCGCCTGCTTAACTGCACGGCCCTCTCTTTGCTTTTATTGATATCGTACCTCTGTAACCAATAAACTCATGAGTTATGGCACATGCTTTTTTAAATATATTTTTTAATCTACTTATTTGTACATAATCAAAGTTAGAAAATAAAAATAAATAAAAAACTCTCTAATCCTTTTTAAAGCAGTTTTTAAAAATTCAGAAAACAATGCTGACTGCCTACCACAATCTTCAATGTGTATTATTATTTGTTGCACTGCAGGGATGAGATTTTTTTTTCTCAAAATGTAGATAAAACTAATAGAAAACACAGAACTCTAGTAGCCCCAAAGGTTGGAAGATTATCAGATTATGCCAAACATGTGGGATTATTCAAGGACAATTCACAAATTCTTAATTCATTTCTACTGTCTTCATGGTTGTGGTTTTTTTTTTCAATTGAGTGAATGTAAAGAATGTGCCGTAGAGGCTTAGAAAATATATTGGTTCAATAAATTATTGATCTGACCATTTTGAGATAATAATAACAACTTTATTGTTATATAACACCTTTCATAGTGGAGCACTATCACAAAGTGCTTTGCAGAGGTGGACTGTGAACTGTACATTATATTCAGAGTCGCTTACAATAGAGCATTGATTTAACATCTCATCCGTAGGATGGAGAACAAAAAGGTTAAGTGACTTGCTTAGGGTCAAACAGTGAGTCAGTCAATGGCAGAGGTGGGATTTGAACTGGTGACCATTGGTAGGAGAAGTGGGATTTGAACCAGTGACCTTCTGGTTACAACCCCTCGACTTTAACCACACTGGACCACACTTCCTTCTAATCCTTAGATGCAAGAAGGGTTCAAAGAACAAATGGCAAATATATCATTTTTTGTTTGTGTGCAACAGAACCACCTTTGCCTTTCTTTACTCCAGGGATGGATTAAAGGACGTGGGGGCCCTACACTAATGCATATTTTGGGGTTCCTGTGCATATTATGGCAAATGGTGTTATTGCCATATTGGTTAATCTGGCCCTGAGTTGGTGACAGAGAGTGTGAGCAGACCGGAGCAGGGAGCAGAGCGAGCAAATAGTATATTGAGTGGGGGAGTGGAGCGGACTTCTCCAGCCCACTCTTTCACAGAACATCAAAAGACCATCCTATTGAAAAGAGTGTTTTTTCATGTATAGATGTGTTTTAATAAAATAATATTGGATAAAGGCTGTTAGAAGGTTCACGGCACACTTCAAAGTCTACCGTTGCAGATCCAGTTATTTCCATTTTAATCCAGGCTATAGAAAACAGTTCAATCTAACAGTCCCATGTTAGCTTTTAAATTGTTAAACTAAGCTTGACTTCTCTCTGTGTGTTTCTAAAAATGCCCTAGTCAAGCAGGTTTCAGTCAATTTGCTCTCTTGCCAAGGTTACATTTAACTAATATGGCTAACTTTGGCAAGATTCAAGAGACGGCTTGGACCGGTATTTCTACAGATAAGAGGTCCACATCACAACATAATGAGGTAAAGAACATTAACTTTGTTTTTCTTGTACTTCTCGTTAGTTAATTTAAAGGTTTATACATAGCAAAAACCTTGAATGGAGGACAGCACAATTGGCCAGCAAACCAGCTTTGCATGTCCCAATATTGCTTCAAGCAGGCAGACAGCCAAGGGTTACCCTGCAATAAATCTACTTAGTAGCTTTATGCATGTGCCCAAGTTAGTAAAGTAGGTTACAGCTTTGTGTTAAATTGTTTCATTTTTAAACTTAAGTTTTCCTGTAATAAATAATTTTATTTTCTATTACAGTAAAACCTAAATAAGTCCAACACTTCTTTATAATTTGAAATATAATTCTGTCTAATTTTTACTTTTTATTTGCAATACCTAAAAGGCTCTGCGTTTGGTTTCTTTCTAATTACAGTTAGTTGCTTTTCTAATACGGATTTACATTGTAGACAACTTTTTTAATTTAATTAAATCAAATGCTTGCTTCTGCTGCCAGGTTCTCATTAATTTCTATATTTTTATATAACGAAGTAATGGACATTACACCATCAACTCCTTTTTCTGGTACCAAAAGGTACTTTTCATTAGTTAATATAAAAAATCACTCATTATAGAGACATTTAATTCAAACTGCTAATGACCGATGAATCTCGCTTTGGCTGCCAAAAATAATTTTCCCTGTTCTACCCACACCCAGTATCGCTTTGCTGTATGCATGCAAAGGCAAAGTTACCAATTAATTATATTTCTAATACTAAAGTAATAAATACAGCCTGCACTATATTGTCTTATTTTCAAACTTAACAATTCTTCTGTTGTAATAGAACTTTTACACTCATATTCTGTTCCAATTTTTCTAGAATACCTGTGTTTAGATTAAAGACTGCTTTCAGATTAAGCTTACTTCTTTTTTGTAAATAACAGACTGTGAACCTATTCTTGAGCCAAAGGTTGTTTTCTGCCTTTTCAGTCTTCCTCGGCAAGACTTCTATTTTTATTCCAATAAAACCTTATACAAGTAGAATACATATTAGTTATTTTATTTCAACTTTTACTCACACGTCTTGGCTCTTTTCATAGAGTTTGTTATTCTTATAGAGGCTCTGTGTTTAGTTTAAAATCTGTTTCGAAACTACAGTTATTTTTTTCTGTTAAGTAACTTAACTGTGAATATTTGAGTTAATTAAATGAGATGCTCGTTTCTGCCTTTCCTCCAAGGCCAACACAGGATTTTGTGTTGATAGCGCTCATTAATTTTATAGATAAGGGAGGTTTATGTTTAAGTCAGCCAGTTTCCAATAACTTTTTGCCTCCCCCTCTCAAGGTTATAACAGGCAAGCTTATTTCTATCATTAGATAATGCCTGCTGCTGCTGTTATATTCTTTAAACACAGTACAGTTATTACAATATTTTAACACTGTTGTAGTTTCACAGATGTTCAATTTGTATCCCAAAGATCAGCCTGCTTCCAGTAGCGCCGACAGTCTTGGGTCAGTTTCTGCTCTCAGTGAGTCTGTCGAAGCCAGTACAAGATCTTTATCCATTTCTGCACATCACAGGTGTGGGTAACAGTCTTTAAAAGCCTGATACTTGCAAAAAGCTTAAACCTTGTTAGCCAGGCTCCCATCTTTACATTCTCATTCCCATCGTCAGTGGGAAAACCTCAAATAAACCAAGCTGGTTCTATCCATGAGCCATCCACCTCTGCCACATACACCTTTCACTCAAAAAGGGTGCTTGAACCTTGTACAAGGGAATTAAGGTTTTAGTGTCACTCGTGACAACTTTGGAGGCATTTAGATCCACCCGAGAAGCAATTTAATAATCTTATTGTTAGAAAACAAGTAATCTTTGTTGAAATCTCCACAACTTCATTCATATATCAAATCACCATGATGCAGTATGTAAGTGGGTGAGAGTTAATTGTAGGTTGTTTTACCTTCTGGATAATATCATAAAATGTTGAATGGCATGAAATGTATTGCAAACAAAATGGAAAACAGCATCGGGATATTAAATACAGTCAAACCTGTTTAATATAGCTTCTGTCGATGTCAAGAAATTGAAATGTCACTTCCAGAAAATAATAAGAGTCAATAAAGAAAAGCTCCTGGTAACTTAGTGAATAGATTATGTCCTGTAAATGTTTTTTTTTTTTTTACAATTACACAAGGAAGACACATCAAAATAAAATGTTCACCCTGGTTAATAAGAAAAATAATGAGAAAAGTGTCCCTGGTTTGTCACTGTATAGTACAGTACTTGTCAGTGTCTCTGGCAAGTTAAAAACTAGGAAAAGTTAAATGCACTAATAATTTATGTATTATGAATAATTTAATATATTATGTATTTCATACTGAAATGATTAGTTTACATTTATTCAGAAGAGATGACCTAGTTATTATGTGGTTTTCAAAATTTAAATTATTTGTACTTTCTTGGATAAGATCCATTAAGAGAATTGCCAGAATGCACAAGCTATCTAATCTCACAATTTAATAATTGTATTTTTTTTTTACGAATGTTTCCTGAGGGCAAACAGCTGGTTCATATTTTGCCTGCTCTACCTATCTATTGTAATTGGCACATGCAAGATGCTGAATAATTCAAAATTACGGTGCTGTAAAATTAAGTAACAATTTTAAGGATATGTTACTAAATATGTTATTTCTCAGTTTCTACCCAACAGCAGTTCTGTGAAATTCTTTGCATGGGTGAAATAGAACAGCTTTAATTACTATCACTAGTGTTTTCTATCAGTCTATTCCTTATTAAAGTGAGGATTCAATAAAAAATACAGCCCTGCTTTATAAACTGTGTTAACAGCACTCCCTGAATACAGTAGGTAACTATACCATCTTTAAATATATACAAAAAATGTAAATGAACAATCCTCCCTGTAATGGTACGCAAAATATTACTAGTTTACCATTTCTACTACCAAAACAGAAAGTCAGTGCAGAACATCTGCCTGCCAAGACGACACTGGTACGGCCTACTGAAGTTATACAGTATACCAAACATCATCCACTAATCCTAACCTAAACTGACAAGAAAAGTCAATTTGACCAATTACATTTTTCATCAAGACTCCAATTTTAATTCAGCCTGACTTGCAATCCTGCTTTAGGCTTACAATGTATCAAAACTGGAACGTGTTTGATTCCTAACAGTCTTCTCGTTATCGTCTATCCTGATGTTACATAAATATATTTTTTATCCTGTTACTGACAGATAAGTAGGTTCTTTACTACGCTTTGCCAATGGGATTTTAATGTCATTTGGTTCTATTGATGCGTTTCTTATTGAGCTGCCTTAGTTATTCTTTTTAGAAAAAAAAAAAAAAATCAAATAGGTATGTCAGTACAAAATATGTTTATGCTGTGATAAAACAAGGCTTGCAATTTTAAACCTTTTTAAACACAGTTCAATCTAGAGACCCAACTATAAATGATACTGACACCAACTTGTACTTTCAAAGGGCCTGTCAATATAATGTATATATCTTTTAAATATTAATACTAACAGTCAAACAGTATCTTTTTTTGAAATACATTATTGTTTTTATTTTTTTATTTTTTTATTTTTCCCTACCCTGGGTCCAGTCCTTTCACTACAAGTAAAAGTATAATTTAACAGTGACCAATAGTGGTTTACTTCCAGCTTAGACTCAGTTACTAGTTTGCACTGGGACTGAATTTGGCACACATTAAGACTGTTGTAAAAAACACATGACTTTTTAAAGATATGTTGAAAACATTGCTTTTCCAATCACTGTAAGTTTTGGTTGAGTAAAAAAAAAAAAACTTGCCTTGACCGTTTATGTAATCAGGAGTCTGTTATATTTCATGCTGAAACAGATTACGTTTTAAACAGACTTTTGCTTAAGTATAAAGGAATAAGACTTATTTCTACAGAACTGAATGTTCTTGGAATTTGCCTTATTTGTCTCTATGTGCTATGAAACTTGACATTTAGTTTTCTGATATGGGTTTTATGGATTTTTTTGTTACAGGAAAAAAGTCCTGGCTAAGATTAAAAAAATGAGACCTTGTGCCCATTAAATACAAGTATACAAGAAACTAGAATGAGAATGAGAATTCTGCTTCTAATACAGAATAGAGATTATTTTTTCTCCCTTAAAACAGTACCTTTGCTGAAAAGGAGAAATGCTTTGACCTCAACAGCTTAACTAAGAAACATAACAGATAATCTGTATAAATAGGCTCCTAAGAGGCATGGGCAAGACATTCAAAGATTTAGCAAATGTAAATAACTTTGATGTGACTTTGTTTGCATTGCGAATATCTTTCACATATTCGCAACTTAGTGAAATTCAAAAGAGTTGCAGGGAAAATTCTAATTTCACAAGGCTGTGGAAAATAATAAATCTGCATGAATCTAAACAGGAAAGGAAACTCAGACTACATCCTGCTGTTGCCGTGTATTTGTGTATGAGTAGCGACAATGGCTTAAAGTGTTCACGTTTGAAATTTCATTTGCAGGTGCACATTTTTCCCCAAAGCTGACAATCCCTGCAACTGCCCTTCTGAAACTCGCATCTTATTTAAAAGGCTATTGCACAATTGCATCAGGCTTTGCTGTTGGTACAGTATGCAGCAATGTAAAGTGAAGACCTCATAATTTACAGTTGTGTGCAAAGGAGTAAATGTTAAATTCCCTTTCAGTTAGCTCAACGGTTGTTTCAGCTGCACTGCTCTCATGATCCCCAAGTTTGAAGTGTAAAAAAAGATCAATGTTATTGCAGACTATCTCATTGTTTGACTGGTGAGCATTCCTGGGTGTCTTCTGTCTTCTGCCCATTTTGACTTAAACAAACATGATTTTAAACAAGTGTTATCAAATAACACCAGAACCTCTGGGTTTGAAAGACCGCAATGATTGTGACAAGAAACATGGTTATTTTGTTTTTCAATGAAATCGATGCACACGTCTTGAGTGTCAATTCACAATTTGTACATATTACTGCAATAAAACTTTAATAGACCATTACAAAAATACAAATGTTGAAATACAAAAGGAAAGCTAATATATACCTGATTATAAATTATTAAAAGTGAGTACATTTACTCAAAATCCATTTACCAAGCTTTGAAAAATATTATATTATAATAGTACAGAATATACAGTAATACACATAATACATTAAATTATCAGACTTTACTCGCCAATGTCTTCCACTGTGCCACTGCTTGCACCATTCAATCTAGTTTCAGTGAACCGGGAGAGATAGAAACCAGAGTAACATTTGGCGAGTTCAGCTGTAATTATCTTAACTAAATTATGGCTCGATACTGTGATGCATTTTCTGCTGTAGTCAAAGCCCCTGAGTATGGGAACCAAGTGGAGTAATGTAATAATCACTGTCTTACTCAGGATATTCAGGCTTGTGAGACAAGAACAGAGGAAGAAAATAAAATAAAAATAGAAACTCACCCTGCTGGCTGCGCCTCTGAGCATAGACTACAACCACTGCAGCTAACACCACACAGCAAGCTGATGTGACAATATTTGCCATCTGTTAAGAAAACAAAAGGTGCTTGTTAGCGTGCTTCAAACAGGCAGGACCGAGGCAGTGCTCAGGATACAGAAGTGAATCCCTACTTGTCTTGAGTGTATCATCAGTGAAATCATCTCCACACGGGAATACTCTTGTAACTCCAAGGCCTTAAAGGGACAGCATTATCAGCTAACACTGGTTCTTTTGTGTGAATGAAGGGGTCTGTTTGTCACTGGGGTATTCAACAACAAATATCAGCTGGGGAATTTAGGAAGAGCTTGTTCTGCATCCAGATGTTCGGGCACGAATTGAGATTTTTATTAACGTGGATAACGTCATTTTTGCGCTGCTGTTTCTCAAATTAGTTCCCAAAGCCATTTGATCTGGATGTTTGAGCTAAGTGAAAATACTCCACTTAAACACCCATAAACACCCATAAATCCCATTATGTTTCTACATGACTATAATTAAATCAGGATACTCTTAGGATTACAATAGGTAAAATGTGGCAAAGTGATCAGAAGTCCATAGCAGGTAGTCACAAGCAGTTACATCGTTAGTGTAAGAGGGCATGTACTCTATAGTAGATTGTCATATGTCAGTTACATGTGGGATCTTATTACATGTACTGTAATTTGAGATGGAGCTATGCTAATATTTTTGGACACATTTATTCCAGCGTGCTAAAATATCATACATTGCTGTTAAATGGTGTTTAAAATTGCTTCGTTTGATTTTTGCAGCCAGATATGATGCCTGTTTGGGTTTAAAACTGTACCTCAACACATTCAGATGCACATGGAGTGTCATGATACATAACTTCATAAAGACATAGCTTTTAAATACAATACAATGATTGGGGAGTATATGGATACAGTATTTATTTTGGATAAACATAATGAAATAACATATACCCAGGTCTTTTTCGTTGAATTATTTAAAACAAAAACAAAAAAGAATATATATATTATTTTAAGTGCATGATACAAATTGAAATACTATATAGTACACATACATTTAGTTCCTTCAGATCTGTAGACTTGTGTAACCTTTTCCAGTACTGGAAACATCCAAATAATAATAATAATAATAATAATAATAATATAATAATAATAATAATAATAATAATATTATTATTATTATTATTTATTATTATTATTATTATTATTATTATTATTATTATTATTAAGTCTCAGTTTGAATGTTAAATGCGTTTCATGCAGTGGGATTTTTTTGTGACATTTATTGGCCATATTTTGCTGCTGTTGTTGTTTACTTAATGTGCTACACAATTATTATTATTTTTTTTTTATTTAACCCAAAACAAAATAGGTCAACGTTTCATAAGAGTACGAGTAATGCTTTTCTCATACTGATGTAATTTTGTACTTTGCACCTACGCATTTTGGAGTGCGTGCTTTTTCTTTGTCAATTTACGTCATTAAAATAAAAATAAAACATGTTTAAGGTTATCAGTTTATCAGTCTTTTTTCTAGGGTACACCACTCACAATTTCCTTATTTATTTGTTTGTTTATTTATTTTTAAATAAATGTTACTTATTTGATGTTTTTGGTAAGAAACAACATCTGCGCAACGAATGCACATAAAGCATTCCTTATTGAAAGCCACATGGTTATTATTACTAATTGATCTCAGAGTTATTTTTTCCGATTTAGTTACCAAGAAGAATAGTCACCACAGTTTTTATTATTGAGGTGTACTTGCCGCTATGTGTTATTGTTTTCTGTAAAACATTGATATCCCGTCAGTTAAGAAAAGGCTTAATGCAAATCTTGTTTTTAACATTGTCTTTATTAAGTTGGCCAGAGACCCATGCTGCATTATCACATTTTCTACATTTTCTTTAAATTCTCAAATGAATCATCAATACCTGGATAGTAAAAAGAGACCTGGGTCTGGTCAGGTAATTTAAAACCTGATGGTTTCCCAGGTTTTTAAGTATTACAACAAGTTGCCTTCAAACTTTTAATAGAACTGTATTTCCCACACATCTTTTTCAGTCACCAGCATTGTTTAAGGAGTAGTTTCCCCAAGAATAGAACGTTGAATGAGTTTCCACCTCCCTTCAATTAATTCTGTACTGTTTAGGTTCCAGTTACCAACAGGTAAACCCTATGGAATACACAAGTGTAAAATAATTTCACTCCTTCTAATTTAAAGTGACTACAAGCTGCAACATAACACTGCTTGGTTTCAGTCTACGTCGACTGGAAATGTAAAGTCTTTTGGCCTTGGGCCTAGCAACTCTTGTCAGAATTAAGCCTGGCTTTGTTGTCTTTTGTGTAGTGAGGATTATCGATTTTCTAATAACTTTTTGTTCAAGTTTTACCTGCAGGGTTGAAATGTTTCAAGTTAAAATTCTTTAAGCTCTTCAAAAACAAACCTTAGACATGATTACAAGGTGGGCTCAGAGGCCAAGAGGGTTAACATTTTATAAAAGAAGGTGTAAAAAGTATAGTAAAAACAGCAGTGTACATAAATGCAATGCAATGTGTGATTTTGTATGATTTATTGCTTAGTGGAGATAATCCAAGTGATCTTTTATAAAGAATGTATAATTTAACTTTTTTCTAGGTGGTGAACAAAATTCTGATGACTCACTGGTGAGTAACATCTGTAGGTGCCAAAACTTGACAGGATCTTGGTACCTTTTCTGCTGACAGTGAAGCATTTGAAAGTGCTCTATATTATCAGCTGCATGACATCACAAGGTGATCTATACCTCTAATCCAAAGGGCAATTCAGAGAAATGGTATACAATTCCATCCCAATAATTACCTAAAGCTTAAAATAAATGAAATGCTATGCTCCTATATGCTGAAGAGTAGTATTGTTCAAGTGAAAGTTTTATGTCATGATAATTCAAGTATGTATACTTTTCTGTTTTACACATCTGTGTAGTATTAGTAAAGTGTTGTTTGTTCTGATATTTGGTGTTTTTTGTGTTTATTTTTTAACACTGTAATGAACCAAGATGTGTATTTCAGTGTGCTTTTTCTGCAACTATAGTATACATCGTTTTTCCATATACAGACACTTGAAAATGTGGCTTTTCAGCTTAATAACAAATTTTTGCTGGGAACTGAGAGGTAGCTAAGAAGTGGCATCAACTGTATATAAAATGAAGTGGCTAAACTGGCTATGTATATTGTTTAATTGATTGCTTAATGATTGGATTCATTTATTTTCATATATATATATATATATATATATATATATATATATATATATATATATATATATATATATATATATATATATATATATACTATAAAGCTTTTTTCCAATTAGAGATTTTCATAGCTACACCTTATGAAGACACGTTATATGTTGAAATGCGTTGTTTTTTGTTTGTTCTGGCTAAATGCAAATGTTTTTAAGCAAATAAAATGTAAGATTTTACTGCACAACAATGGTGGTCGTATTTTTAGTGAGTGTGTGACCAGTCCCGACTCCACAAATATCAACTATTAAATGAGGTTTGCATGGATGGTTAATTCACCATTATTAAGAACTGCTTTATGACTTTGTGGGAACATTCTTTAGTGTACAAAGGGTCTCATTTACTAAAGGGCACTAAATGTAGAGTTAGCGCACACATAAAAGTAGTGAGCCTAATGTGCAAGATAAATCTAAATTTACTGTCCCATTTACTAACTGAGAACACATACATTTTTGTGCACACTATTTGGCTCATGTACATGCCATAGCGCACTAAATTTAGTGCGAGCAATAATTTAATCCGAACAGTAATGTCCGAGACTACAACTGTCCACATTCCTTTAAAAAGCCCCAGCAGTCCAGGCTTATCTTTTGATCAGTAGCTTATTGTGAAATGTGGAGGTGGCTTATATTGACCGAAAATGAGTGAACAGACACAGCATTCAGCAGGGGACAGGCAGAGACAATGTAAAGTGAAACTGCACTGCTTACATTTTAATTTGAACATGTATTCCTTATTTGATGCAACAAAAAAAAAAAAAAAAAAAAAAAAAAAAAGCATTTTAATGCATATACAATAAAAGTCATGGTGTGCAATGGCATATTTTTCTTGTTCAAGAAATATGTGCTATGTAAGTACAATCAATAATTGCACCCATCACATTGGGAAAGCCAGCAACCATGGCAGAAGCTCACTTTCACATCCTGTAAACCTATACTCTGTGTGGGGGATTTAATATAATTCCCTGTTAGCTTTTTTTATTATTTTTGTAAATTGCAGGTTATTAAATAGGTTGCAGTTAAAGCTGAATGACATAGTTTAAAATAAAGTTAATACTCTAAAGCAGGGGTGTCAAACATATGGCCCGTGGGCCTATTTTTTGGCAGCCCGGCCATTAGCTTTACAATTGCCTTGATGTACTGTATCAGTTTGGAATTCTTCTTTAAACCTGCCTCTTTAATAGAACATGTGTATTTAACATGTGCAGACTGCACTGTATGAGTGACATTCCCATTAAGCAAAACACTGTCACAGAGATAGTAAAAGAGCCAATCTAACGGCGCACTGGATCCGTTTCCTCACGCACACGTGTAACAGCACAGCACACATCGTTTTGATTAGGATAGGCTTGTTTAAACTATTTTACTTAGTGTAAAATTTAGTCTGTAGGCAAAAAGTAGTTGGAGATGTCATGGAAGCAAAAGGTGGAGGCGGAACACAGAAAATTAAAAAATCGCTAGCCAGATAATTTTTTTCACTGAATAATTTTGACATCAAGGCAATATGTTTGATTTGCAGTGCAACCGTTGCAGTTATGAAAGATTATAATATACAATGTCACTATGACACACTGCACAAAGCAATGTATTCAGAGTTTACTGGAAATGAAAGAAGCTATGGAGTGTCAACGAAAGTTTTTTTTTCTGAAAATGAGAAGAAAAAATGAAGGTGCTGTGGATGCCAGTTTTAGTGTTAGCAAAGAGATAGCATGTGCTGCTAAACCTTTCTCAGATGGTGAATTTGTTAAACGGTGCATGCCTAAAACAGCTGATGTAGTATGCCCTGAAAAAAAATAGAAGATTTGTATAACGTCAGTCTGTCTCGTAACACGGTTGCTGAGCATAATACTGAAATGGCAGCTAATACCAACTTTAATGTTACTGAAGAGCTTTTAAGTTTAAGCATGAACAACACCACCACAGGAAATGACTTTTTTTAACTTCAAGAAGCCATGGAAAGTGCCAAAGTACCTTGGAAGTAACTTGGGATTGCAACAGATGGTACACCACATATGACTGGGCAAAAGAGTGGACTGGCTAGCAGAGTGCTAGAAAAAAATGTAAGAAAGAAATGCAGAAATAACAATTTTCTTACACTGCATTCTGCATCAACAGACGTTACGTGGAACAGTTGCAGAATTAGAACACGAAATGAGCATTGTTATTAAGTGTACGAGAAAAGAAGGGTCACGTGTACAGGCAGAAGTCATGAAAGGTACATTTCGTAATGGTACTGTTTACTAAATTGCATTTTCACAGCTTGCCATTAGCTTTTTTTTGTTTGTTTTAAGTGCTGTTAAAAATGTTATATTTTGGAATGTAAGTATTATGACTTATCATTATGTACTGTGACATTTTTTTTTTTTTTTTTTTACTGTTTGAGATTTCCAGTGAAAGTAAAATACTTTTTCATTTCCTCCGTTATATTACATTTGTGATAGTGAGATTTTTTATTTGTTAGTATTCTAGGAAAGCTGCTTCTAGTTATACAGTAATCTGTCGCGTATCCGCCTGTCACATATCCACCTGTCACATAGCCGCCCTAACTGTTCATCTGCCATGATCAATCTCTTCAACAACGTTACTTTATTATTGAACAGAGATTAGTTCAGCTATTGTAGCTCTTACCAAAAAGTTTTCCTACACTGCGTTGTATGTGCCCTGTGTGCAGCCATTGCTGGTAGTGTCACACCAAGCTGTTCAGTGTGTTGAAATGTAAATAAATCCTGTTCGCCTGCAGGGCATATCATCTTCAACCTCTGTCTCGATTTCCTGCCTGTCACTCAGCAGCGAAGGCACGCACTCTCATGGCAGACAGCTATTCTGTCACAAGCATTAATACCCTGTATCTTACTAAATAAGGGATTATGGGGAGCTCCCTAATAAAAGCTGAATCTCAAAACAATAAATGTGTAAATATAGTAATTGTTACAGCTGTGTATAAGGGTATTTAAAACAGGATTAATTTATCTGCCTTTTTACATGTCAGCCCTTACTCTGGTCCCATCGCAGTCCGATATGCAATGGATTACTGTACCTGCCTGTTTTTGTACTATAAAATACATTAAGCAATATGTTGATTAATTGATTGAAACCGTGCCTGCATACTCATCGATGACTAGGAATCGTGCAGTGGGGGTAATGTGTTTTGTGTAAAGTAGTATGTTTGAGTATATTGGCCAACATACAATTTCTATAGACATTTTCAGGTACATTGTGATGTATAGCTTTTTTTTTTTTTTTTTGGTTTTTGAGGTGTGGTCCATCGAGTGAAAAGTCTTAAGTTAAATGGCCCTTGCTGCCAGATGAGTTTGACACCCCTGACCTATACAATCAATGATCATTTCTAGACTTTTTCAGTTCAAACTAATTTTCGTAACCAAGTAATTCAACAAGATGTATTTATTTCTTTTTAGTGAATCAGACTAAAAAATCTGTTGAATTGATTCACTAAACCAAATTAATCAAACTAATCGAGTCAGTAAAAAGAACCATTAGATTTTAGCCCAGAAAAAGAGGCTTAAATAGCATGCCTATCAGTGGTTAAAGCATGGTTTAATAAAATTATCACTTTAATGCACGCACTAAAATTATCTCCCATTCATAAATAATATGTGAATACAGCTTATCTCATTAGTGTGAGCTGGATGCACGATGCATTACTATAAAAATTGCATATTCATTTTGATTGCCATAGTGTGAAGCACTATATTTAGTGCGTGCCATAATATGCCAAGTATCGCACACGATAATTAATAAAATTGCAGTAGTAAATACAGAAATCATTAACATGCACACTAATGGCAAATATGGTGCACCATAATGTTTAGTGCCCTTTTGCAAATGAGGCCCTAAGTGTCTCCACAGCACCTCTTGTATAAAAAGCTTTGATGTACACAAATGCATTCATGATATAATATATATATATATATATATATATATATATATATATATATATATATATATATATATATATATATATATATATATATATATATATTAATAACAACGGTAACTCAAGGATGTCCTAACATTTGTACATTAAGATATTGTAACATTGTAACATGTTCAGGTGCAATAATGCATTACAAACTTCTTTATTTTTCTGGTGCTTTTTCAGGCTTCCCAATACACAGAAGATTCTCAATACAGAGGCAAGTTGCAGGAGCATTCCCCATCACAATGGAATTCTGAACAGTTTTGATTATAAATACACAAAATAACACAACCCTCACATGGTACAAACACCCTCCCTGGGTGACAGATCTGTAAAAACCCTACTAATCATGCCCTTCCAAAACTAAAAGCTAAAAGACCTGTCACCTTGTGTGACTTTAAATCATGGGGATGAAAAGAAAATGAAGGTCATATGATTTTAATGGGTTTTGCTATGTTTTTAAGGTTAGTGTTTCACTTTTCCCCCATATGTCTTGGCATAAAATAATTAAAAAAAAAAAAAAAAAAAAAAAAAAACGACACAGAAGTACTGATAGAAAGATAAGCGTTTATGGCAGAATATGACATTCAGCAATCACACTTTATACAAATATATAATAAAATATTGATTCATACAATGTTTCAAAATACCAGATCCTTTTCAACAACCAATGCACAAGCAGCAAAACAAATTAATTGCAATTATTTGGGATTTTGTGAGTTTACAAATCCATGAAGTGGCAAACTCATTCTTGTCACATTTTTAAAACATGGTTCATTTACAGAAAAGCAAAATCTAACCTAACAGGCTTGAATGTATAAATACTTTTATAAATACACTGATGTGAATACATAGACCCATGCAGTGCCACTTCAACCAATAACAGCTCTCTCATCTGTAACCAGTAAACGTAAAAATAATAAATGGTCTTTTAATTGAGCATAGGTATTTCCATGCCATGTATTATAATCCTATTCAGTTATCAGATTGCTGCTGTTTAGACAGCATGCAACCAAAAGCAAGATTTTGCTTCCCTGTTTTTTAACTTTGTTCTTTTTCAATAATAAATAATAAAGAATGGAATCTATTATTATCTCCGATCTGTTATGGTGTTGCACCGCTACTTTCATTAATCGTGATCTATGTTGGGATATTTGGGAGACTCCCAGGAATGGAACTACTGGTAATTCAATAAAATAGTCGCCGTGTGATACAGGCTACATGTTTTGGACTTTAAAATACCTAAATAAGAAATGGGATCTGTAAACTGGCCGAGGGCAATGCTAAAGTTAACCAGAGAAATCCATTAAGTAAATCACGGAAGGGTTTCCCTAAATAGGTCTAAGACTGCTGTACTAACAGATAGAAAAAAAAAGAAAAACACAACATACTGTACATTCAAAAGACAGAAAACATACAGAATACTTTCCTACCAGTTCCGAAGATGCCTCCTTTAATTGATGATGTACTCAGATCCTTGGCTCTATCACAGTTGTGCCACTAAATTTGAATCCTGTTTCTGAATTGGGAGAAGTTGTGAATGAAGTGAACTGTGACCTTGAACAGCCTGCAAAGTGTGTCTCTGTTTGTTTGTGTGTGAATGTGTATGTGTGTGACTTGTGTTTATGTGGGGGGCTGGCAAGTCCCTGCCACGGGATCGGGTGCCAAGCCAGTTTGCCTGGGGGATTCATATAAACACTGCATTTGTTTCTTGGCCACTCCCCCTGAGACCACTGAGAAAAATCAATGAAACCGTGCAAGACACAGAGTCTCCACTTCATTGCCGGGCTTACATAGAATATAGTCCTTGCAAAAAGACAGTAATAGTGTGTTATGTAAGTGTACAACCTTGATGGTTTAACTACTTGGGGTTTCCATAGGTTTGGTGAGTTTAAGTAACGTTACTCTAATGAGCAGCATTGTGAGACCATTGGAATTCCATCATGATTACATTTAGTATCTTATTATGGTTCCAACTCTACAAAACAGTTTATAAAAGAAGCTTCTGTTGTCTCTTATTTCACGAAACTGTAAACAGCTGTTTATAGGCAACTCATTTTGTTATGGTTTCCAGTTGGAAAGAGGAGTTAAAGAGATACCATCAATATATGTCAGAATATTACATTTCTTAGTTGTTTTCATATCATATTGTGTTTTGTGTAATTCTCTAATGTACTTTCTGCTTCTTTACCAGAGTTACTAACCCTTTTCATCTGCTTCTGAAGAAACTGAAAGCCGGGTCAAAAACACACTGTGGTGCTTTAGAGTGAGTCAGAATCTCATTGGACAGAAAAAAGGCAAGTATGTCATTCTGAAATACTTCACTTAAGCAGTGCCCAACTTGCTGGAAATGTTGTGTAGTGTTTTTTTTATATATATAGATTGCATATGTTATATATTTTTTGTTTGTTATGTGGAATGTAATAAACTAGAACCAAAATGTTCAAAGTTAAATTTCAGTTTTCATTTGCTTTTTCAGCTACAAAAAGGCACAAGAAAACCTCATGTTATTACTTTATGAAAATGTGTCTATGGCCACTGTTTACTGTGAGAAACAGCAATGGTAAGGAATGAAAAAAAAGTTTAAAAAAAATAAAATATGGGTCAACATTATATACTATTTATTTTGGGAATAAGCAAAACAACGTTTATTTAACTTGAACTGCTATTTGGCCTCCTTTGTTTTGTAGTTAATTCACTGGGGTAAAGTAAGGCCTACACAATGTATTCTTTACTCCTGGGATATTATTTTACTTTAAGGTGTTACATATCGTAATGTCTTCCTATAAAATAAAGGCACTCATGCAGGGCCCCCCTGCCTCTGTTACCATATTGTCTCTGCCTGCATTCTGAGCAATATAATGGCTTTTATTACTTGTTGAAAACAAATGAATATCCGAACAAATATTTAAACTATGAGCGAATCTCCGAAGATGAAAATCCTGTGTTCATCCCAGCACTAGTTATACTATACTTTCACTTTAAGTTTCCCTCTTTCTCCACTGTAATCATTTTACTATATATACTTTGCAATAATTTTGCTTGGGATGTTTACACGTTTAAATGATATCCAAATGTTTAAAATGTCTGTCAGTTTAAACATTATCAGAAATACAGAATGCATCTGAAATATTGATGTTGGCCCTGTGTCTATTCCATAGACACATTAGTGTTGTCCTCATGTAGTCTTATGCACGTTATTATTGTAGTCGTTTATTTTAAACTCTCTCGGATAACGTCTTGCTAGGGGTTTTCTTAGTGGGAGTGCACTCATCCACAGCAGTCTCTCTCTCTCTTATTCCCACCACAAAATACAACATTTTTAATAATACACGATTATCTTGTAACCCACCTTCATGCTGCAAAATCAAAGTCATCTCCTAAATAGAATGTGAACCTCAGCAATGCCCCAGGTCATTTCCCCACCAGTGTGCCAGACTTGATTATTTTACTACCAAAAAATGATGTTATCTTGAAATATCTGAACCTCTAAATATTGAGGTGAGTTTGCCCGCAGCACCAAGGTGATAATACAGGTTACATTTTCATACATCTCGTATATTGGTGTTTTTTTAACCAAGGGAACTGTTAAAGTTAATGCTTGAAAAAAATGTGTAGGTTACATTTTCATACATTATTTTTATCCGTTAGTAGCAAAAAACAATCAATCCAGTGTGTACAAATAGCATTAGTGGCAGAAGCCAGGGTTCAAGCTGCCATTTAAGATACTTATAAGACAACATTAGCCACAAAGTTATCTCCCTTTTCCCATTGCTACTGAGCAATACAAAGAGGGTTCAAACATGGCATATAAAATAGGGTATATTACGCAATATATATGTTAATACTATATATATATATATATTGAGATATATATATTCTATATATATATATATATATATATATATATATATATATAAACAACTTTGTTTTTTTGTTTCCGGGGCTATATACTCCATCTCAGATAAATAATCAGAAAATATTGTTTAGGTGTCATAATGCACTAGGTCATGGACTGCTGTATGCTATCTTTGAAATAATAATGTTCCAGGCATGGCTCCAGGGTATATCAACAATAAAAGTAACTTGTATGTATGTGATATAGGCCTGCAACTATACATATTTCAGCTTTCTGTAACACTAGAAGACATCAAACTTTTCTCACTTATGTCAGGACTCATGTGTTTTATATTAGAGAAGATCATTTTATTAAGAAATCATTCACAGTAACCTCACTCTGTAACATTGCAATAATCCAGGACTGGAAGGTGCATTCAATCCGCACATAACTGGAAATCCAAAGAGAATACAGAGGAAACCTAAAACAGTACATGTCAGGGGTTATTGTTAACCCATTATATAGGTTCTTTCATGCCTTTTTAGTTGTTTAGTAACATTTTTGTATCTGTTTTAACTTTTGTACTCTGCTTCATTAGTGGGTTTTTACTGGGTTAAGTATTCTGAAGGAATGAAACAATATAGGAATTGCAATTACACTCACACTGACTGGCAAAAAAAAAAAAAAAAAGCTCTACCAAATTGCAGAGAACCGTTTCCCTGATATTTAAAGTTCTAGGAGAAAAAGCCTGCACGTTTGTAAGTGGTCTGGAGGTTTGGTCACTTCGCCTGAATGGAACCCAAACTCTTGAGTCCATGGAACCTAGAATGAAGGCATTCAACGTGAGGGGATAGTAGCTGCCAAACCCAAGCAACACGTTAAGCCACGCTGTCAAAACCCCAATGGACTGGTTTTAATTATTTCTATATTTTATTTTTGTTTGGGCTTAGAACATATGAATGGGAAAAATACATGCTTCATAACTATGCTGACTTAACAGAATGGACCTATGCTTTGAAGTAGACTCAGCATATTTGGGACCTAAAATAAATATCCTTCAAGGTTTCTAATGCTTCCCACATGCTATCTTTGCATCTTTTGAATTCCTTTCAACCATGGTTCTATACGGGCTACTGCATGCCTTATCTCATTATATCCACATTTAGCCTCAGGGGAACCTGCTTAGACATTTGTTACCACTATCCATGTTGTGGATTCCCTTATCACTATTTCCTAAATGAACCTCTTTGGCTTCAGTGCAGAAACCTTCCTTTAGCTTACCATTGTATGATTGTTGATCGTGACGTTTTCATGGTCAGTCATGGCGAATCAATTCTGTGATGAACTTTACAACTATGTAATGTAAATATTTCAAGCATGGTTTCCAAATCATTGTAAGTAGTTGATCCATGAACAATGTGATTTACCTTGTGTGAGTTCCATCATCTGGGGATCATCTTCTTCCCCAAAAAGACAAACCTATATCTGCTAGAATTCTAAAACTCCCAGTTTAGTTTCAGCTCAACTAGCCCTGCTAAATGCATGTGCATTCCTAGGCGTCCCAAGGGAGTTCCCTTTTAGTTGGTAAATCTCAGGAGAACTAGTTCTTGAGCAATCTGATTAATCTGAAACTTAGCCTGAAATCAAAGGTCCCCCTGACCCAGCTGAGGATCGCTAATGCAGTGCTGTTTCCTCTGACAGAATGGAATGCCTAACAGGTGTAGATGCTGGAGTCAACAAGAAAACACCTTTCTAATGACATAACAAAGAAACAATTCAAATACAGTACAACATAAACCTGCCAGTGAACTGGTCGGAGTGCTACCAAGATAATGCACTGAAATCCACTTACTGGTATCCAATCATGACTCATTATTATAGCCCTTGAGTTTTTGTTTTCCATGTTAACTAAAATTGATACAAATGGTAATCCAAAAATGGTCTATAGGTGCTATAAAGGAGAAGGCGGGAAAATGTAATTCGCAGTGACAATAGCACTTTTGTGTGTAATGACTGTAACCTCTTTCTGACCTCAGCAGTAAAAGAACAGTATACACTTCAATGGCCCTCCAACAGAGAAAATTACATCTCCATGCCATTTGACAAGCACATTAATAATATTGAGGTGTATATTTAGAAGGTTTGTGTTAATTATTTAGAATGAAGTGCCAAGGCTAGAAAGTTTACTTGTAAAAGAAAAATGTTTGCCGCTGTTTCTGAAATTATGACCATGTTAAAGTGCCGTTATAGCAATGACTAGAAATAGTGATCAATGTGATTACATTTTGTCATTGTTCTCTTTGCCAGCTTTATGGTGGCACAAAGACATCTTCTCCTCAATCCATCAAAAAAATATATATATATCATTGGTTTATGAAAGTAATTTAATATATTCAGGCTGCAGTATGGTTATTATATCCATAAACAATTAAAATGGCTTAGCCACTAAAAACATTACAAAAAAATAAAGTTTCATATAGTTAAAGTAAGCCAGTGCAAATCTAAAAAAGATGTTTACCGCAAACCATAATCACCTTTAGACAAACCCACCCAACAACTGTTTTGAGTTAATGATAGGGCCCCTTACGCTGATCCATTTTATCACTAGCACGAACATTATGCCTTATGGAAGCAGTTATTTGTCAGAAGACAACAAAATACAGATTCATGAAAAAGTCCCATCTGTGTGAGCAGATTCTTCTAATCCTTGAACTCTTTATCATTTACCAATGCCATTGTGGTGTTACCAACAAATTACTGAAACCAGAGAAAATATTTTGTTTGTGGCAATAGCTGTAGGTTTTTAAGCTAAAAAAAAAAAATTCTACTAGCTTTTAAAACAATGTTTTATTAATCCTTGCTATGTATGATAGGTTTTTAGCATTGTGTTCTTATTAAAAACAAACAAACAAACAAACAAAAATCAACAGTTTTGAGGCACTGCATTTAAGAATTGTTGGAAGGAGAATGGTAGAACAGTTGTTTTAGCCTATCACAATTAAGAACAATACAAGGCTGGTAATAATGTACTAAAGAGATTCCACACTGTCATATTTTACAACCATGCTGTGGTAGTGACCACAGTACCACATCTCATAGTGTGTTAATGACTGAGTTCCAAACACAAGAACCAAAAACCAAACATGTCCATATGCCTAATGAAAGTTGGAGGCTTATATATAAACAGCTATGGCCAAATGTTTTGCAGCTTATTGTCATTATACAATGAACTAATTTTGCTTCACAAAGTCTAATGAAACCTGCTGAATAATGTTACGTTAACATATTCAATTACAAACCACTTTGAAGTTTTGCATGTACTTAATGAAAAACATTCAACAATTTTGAAATCTAACATGAAATACTGTACTACTATTATGGCTTCCACTAGACTTTTAGATATAATTTAGTTGTTTCTTTGATTACATGATGTTAAATTCATTGGAAAGAAGCCAGGGCTGCGTAAGGGTTAGGTAGAGGCTTGGCGTCTGGTGCATAGAGGTTGAGGCATGGCTTCAGGGATAAAAGTGCTTAGGAACATGTAAAGGAGAGATGCTAAAAGGGAGAATAAAGGACGGGCCCGGACCCACCCGGGGAGCCTTCTTGAAGGGTTTGAGAGCTGTTAATAGTCATAGCCCCACAGCTGGGTTCTCAAGAGAGTTGTTAATGAGTGTTGCTCTGCAGCTGGGTGCTCGAGAGCTGTTAATAGTCGTTTCCCTGCAGCTGGTTCTCGAGAGCTGTTTATAGACATTGCCCTGCAGCTGGGTATTCGAGAGCTGTTTATAGGCATTGCCCTGCAGCTGGGTATTCGAGAGCTGTTTATAGGCATTGCCTTGCAGCTGGGTATTCGAGAGCTGTTTATAGACATTGCCCTGCAGCTGGATTTCCCTCAGAGGACAGAATGGTTTTCGGAACCTTGAAAGAAAAGAGAAAAGAGTCTGAAAACATAAAAGACTGTTAGTTGTGGGACTCGAGTACTAAGGTAAGAGGGCCACATCCCAGGAGACAGAAGAGCCTTCTTGTCTTGAGGCAAGATATAGCACATAAGCTGTGAAAGAGTAGTTTGGCCGGTGGTCCACTCTGACCTTTTGAAGAATCTGCATATTACCGATTCCAGGCTGGGGAAGTGAGACTCACTATCCCCCAAGAAGAAGGACCACCAGCTCCCCGCATAACCTTCACCCATGAATACAAACAAAGACCAAGTGCCAACGGGTAACATAAAACAAGGAAAAAGAGACAAACAGAAACGGAAAGACTGGTTATGGGGAAAAATTATGTGTAGGCCGTCCGCTCGGTGGAGAGGAAAAACCCCCTCTATTAGGGGGAAACCTCTGGTAGTCCTGGTGCAGAGGGCGCCCCCACTCTGTTGTGCGATGTTTCGGATGTATGAATTACAGGACCAGCGACTCATAGACTTAATTAGGTTTTGATTAATGCTTGCGTGAGCTGCTGAGGAGGCTGCCCCAATTCTAAATGAATGGTGTAAAATTGAGGAGGGAGACCTGCTTTGCAAATGAGATTGAAGAGATGGGTCACAAACCAATGCCTGGTGATGATATTTCTGGAGCATTCGATAAACAGGGGATCTGGGGAACTGAAAGGTTTTTTGGCTGATAGGAACTTGGAAAGAGCTGAGTAGGGGCAGAGAGGGGAATCTACCTTTTATAGTTAGATTAATTGACCCTGGCGGAGATGATGGGGTTAGACGCAAGGTGTACCGAGCGTGAACTATGAAGGCTACAATCCAGTTTTTTTCATTGAAAGGGGTGGAATATCAATTGAAGATGAGCTGATGGATCTGTGGGACTTGAAGGGGAACTAGAGCTGCAATTGGAACCAGGTTGCAAAACTTGGATATCTTCAATTATATGCTTGCGTATTAGGGGGGAAAGGCCAAGTTATATTCAGTGAGTGTGATTGTGGGCGGGATTGAAGGCTGGAATGGATGATGCATTTAATGAGGGGGCCGCAACTGGTGCGTGAGATGCAGAAAAAGGTACTGAAGCTTCAAAAGTTGGAAGCTTCAAAATAAATTGATTATCCATGTCATCTAAACAAGAATTTACGACAATCGTCTGTAAAAGGCTGCATAAACTGCTTCATCTTTTTCATTATTCTCTGATGCAAATCTACCATGGCGACTTTGGGTGGAGTTAGCTACTGCCTTTCAGGCAGACTTGCAGGAGGCATTGAATGAGTGACGTCAGCTGAGCCTGATGCTGGAGCTGGTGCTGTGCCGTGACAGAGGCAGAGGGACAAGATGAAAACACAGGCTCTGCAGAGATAGACTCACAATACATGGAAAACAATTTGGTCTTCCTGCTGGGATTTGGTTGAAGAGGGCTTTTAATAATTTTGCAATTGGCCAGTCTTTAAAGAAACGCTTCACTGGGATGGGATCTGGCCGGCATTTCCTCGTAGAGCGACCTGGCCCGGAGTGCCCTGGTTCTGGGGCAGGAGCCATTAAATGAAAAGCTGAATCTGCAGGTGGAGTATTCTAAACAAAGCAGGTCAGAAGATGAAGAGGTAAGAACATCCATAGTTTTCATCGGGTCCGTTCCTTGTTCGGTAATGAGGATGGAAGTCGTACTGCAATATTCAAAGCCTATTCAGGTAGTCATACAGAAAAAGCTCGCAAGCTAAATCAAGAAGTCATTCGAAAAAGATTCAAAAGCCAGTTCAGGAAGTCATACAGAAAAAAGGGTCGAAAGCCAGATTAAGTCCAATTTCAGAGTCTAAGCAGCAGCAGGGTAGTCAGAAAGGCAAGGTTAATTCACAAAATACTAGTATATATATTTTTTTCTCACTCTGTACATGCCAAGAATGTAATGCAAGTGCGAGAGAGCATAGGCTGTGAGCAGTTTAAATATAGTCTAGATTGTTTGATAGGAGGATAGGAGGAGGAGGAGCCCTGGTTACCGTCCCCTGAATTACACCCAAGGTGAACATTAAAATATCTAAATTATGTTCATATAGTTTTTTTAGGTCTCAATCCTAAAATTCTAGGTGATGCAAAACTTTTGGCCATAGTTGTGTATATATACAGTAAAACCTGCCAAGAGTGACCACTCATAGGAGTAAGCAAAAGTGGTCACTTGTAAAAGATGGTTTCTCTTCAAAAGGCCAGCTGTAAAATGGGCACTTTTTAAGATGTAAAGAAAGGCTACTATTGTTATTGATGTTTCATGTACAATGTTAATTGCATGCTTCAAAAGGCATCCCAATACACAATCTTATTGTTATTTATTTTTTATTAACTTTACTTATAGAATACAGTACTGTTTTTAAAATCTGTTGGTGGGTTTATTAACATTTATGTTACTCAAAAGAAGAGGAACTCCTGTTCTAATGCAAGTGCTTATTTTCTAGATTGTGAAGTTATACAATCATTATCAAAAAGACCAAAATGTTCTTGAAAAAATGTATCTGGTTTCAATCTACGCCACCTCATAATCGGCAAGGAATTCTGCCTTCTGTCACAACAGGTTTTGGATTTGTGTTTTTCCAACTCCAAACTGTTTGGCAACTTGACTGGAACTAGTACTAGCTTCTAGCTGTGACATTGATTTTATACGTTGCTCCAGGGTAAGAAACACTTTGGATTTTCTTTTTTTTTTTATTTTTCGCTTCCATGTTGACTTCTTTTACCTTTAAACTGTAACTTACAGTAGTGTACACCTTTTGTTTCAACACATTCACAACTTCCTTTCAAGTTCAAGTTCCTGCTTGTTGAAGTTCAAGTTCCTGTTTCAGTTCATGTTGAGCATAAAGCCATAAAATGCAGAAACGGTAACGAGCAAAAGCAATCTTTTCTTGAAAACTTAAAAGAAACTGATAAGCGGAGATTGCTTTCTCATACAGGTTTGTTTTTATGGATGGGAGTAAGAAAATGTGGTCGCTGGTCACTTTTCACAATTAAATTATAGGGGAAAAACGTTCCGTGGCCTCTGCAAGTTGTCACGTGACAGGTGGTCGTTAAGTCAGGTTTTACTGTAATATTATATATACTATATATATTATATATATATATATATATATATATATACTATAATAATCGCATTTTGATAGCTATGTTTAAAACTATCGATACAAATGAATTAGCAGAACACTGAGGACTAAACTATTTAATTAACTAATTATTTCATCGATTAATTCTTTTCAACATATTTGTTTACTAGTTCGTCCACAGAAATCAACTTTTCGGAAGAGTTACCATTGAATTGCGGTGGCCTTTGATAGAGTTTTGAAGATTTTGTCATAGCGAATGAGTCAATCAGGTTCTGTAGGTGAAAGCCTTCTCAATGTAACTTTACAATTTTGAAACTCACTTTAATAACTTAACATTTCAAGCAGAGAAAGTGATCCAGTTGAAAATATAACCTTTCACCCATTAAAAAAAATGTCTTCATACGTGGAAAAAAAATATTGTTTTTTAAGAATATTTTCTTAAGTACCCTCAGTGGCTTGGAACAATTAATTGTCACTCCACTAAGTTAGAAACAGGTGTATAACACTTTTAGAAATTATGTGTATGTAAATTATAGTTTCTGATTTATTTAAATTAACGGAATATTATAACAAATAACATTATGAAAGTAAAAACTTTACCATTTCCCTTTAGAATCATCAAAAGCATTTTAGAAATATTATATGTTTCTCACATTAAAGAGAGCTCCTAAGCTTGTCAGTCATTTTAATTTTAAGGATGTAACCTATCAGAACATTAATTTGAAACCAATGTTAAATCTACATGACAGCTAGAAGTTATGTGTGTCAGAATTACCTTGGCAACATCTCTTCCTGTAGGCTGCTAGCTTGCTTCCTCTTAGGAAACCACCCATGGGTCAGTGAAGTTTTAGATCATTTTTTCTTAACTGTTTTCTTTTTTTTGAGGAAGGTCTCCAGTAGATCCTATTTAAAATCCAAACAAGGTTTATTTTCTTTTGGGCCTTAGCTCCCTGCTTAGACACAGACCTCTTGAGCCCCCTCTCATCACTTGCTTGACAGAACCATTAGGATTCTATTCCCAGTGCCCCAGACCTTTCACTGCTTATTAGCCAGACAATCCATTAAAGCAGGACATATTATTCAGCTTATGCCCTCTGCTAAAGTAAAGACGGGTGGAAATATTCTATCAAAGCTGCTCTGTGGTCATTGTGACTTACTGTAATGCTATGCCTCACCCAGTCAAGACAAAAATGACAATGAGGCTGATAAAAACTCTTCTTTATAATTACACAAGAGTATGCAGTGCTATACTCTCATGCATGAATAGCCTACACTACCCCCAACAAGTATTCAGACAATGAATACTGCTTAATGACTATGAGTTTTTATCCACTCAGAAGCCACCCTCCCCTTTAAATATTGAATATCCTACCAGTTGTGGAAGTCGCAATAGCAAAGTTGTGTTTTCCTGACAATGTTTAATCCTTAGTTCAACCACATAGAGCAATCCTGCATACAGAATATATGTCGCATTTCAACCAGTATTGGGTGCTTTATGTCTTTCCATGATTTGTTATTGAGGAAATCAATGTAAAGCAATAATTTAAAGTCACTATGTGTTTTAGGTTGTCAGACAGTTGTCAGATATTATTTAAGAAAGTACATTACAGTATATCATATTGAGTACCCTATACTGATCAGTGTTTAATATCAACTAGGCTAGCATTTCTTTCCACCAAAACACTGTCATCACTTCTTGAGAGCCAGAAATTTATTTTTTATAGAACTTCCAGCTGTAGCCACACCCACTTCTGAGAATTAGCCATGTGAGTAAAATGACTATGAACAAAAATGTAAAAACAGTCTGGAGTAATGCAGCCCTTTATTCAGCAGAACCCATTATAAGGCAGCATGGTTGTGGCTCAATGACATTCCACAAGCACAGTCATTCACAATATAAGGCGGATCACCATATAGAGTTATAATGGCAAAGAACTGTACTTACTTTATCAGCCTAAAAGCATATGTACAGATAGAAGATACTAAAAAACAAGTTTTGCTTTTGAGGATACACAATGTTATTGGAAACTGATGGTATATTTCTTTCTGCAGAGATATTTTTGTACTGAATTTAATTTAAACCTCTTACTGGAAAAAGTATGTTTTTAATAATAAATTTTGGCAGAGTTTTTGTAGTTAAACACTAATTTCAAATATGTGTGCAGGAATGTACCTGAGGCTTTTAAGACCATTTAAAAATACTAACACAGACAACTCTAACAAAATCAAAGCTCATAAGTAAATAGTCACTGTAATTAAATCAGCGCTGAAGTACTGCAACACTGTTGGATTTACCGATATACATTTAGTTTGGATGACACCCAAAACTGTATATTCACCAATGCCACCTACTTGACATTTCAAAACAAATCAATGACATTTATGAGAACTGCCCAGATATAGTGGAATACAATCTAAGCAAATAAGAAGTGGAATGAAAAAAGAGCAGTTTTTCTGGAAAGTGGTTTTGATTCATGCTCATTACTTGTCCTGATAAATAATTATATTCACTGCAGATTGTGCACCTGTATAATAATAAAGGATGCCGTCTTTCATGAGGATAGCTACTTTATTCATTCTCTGCCCAAAGCCACCAGTCCTAGTATTTACAACACTTACAGTTATAGGCAATCGCTGTCTGAAGCTCCATGGGAACTGTGGTTTTCATTGAGCTATACAGCATTTCTGAATAAAATCTTTCTCTGCTGAATTGCATAACATTTTTGTCTTGTCTTTGTTGCTGGCAGTAATTAAAAGCAGGTGTTTTTTTTTTTTTTTTTTTTTCTTAAATGAAATGTGTGTTGCAACACAGGGAGTAAAAGTCTCCTGTAAAGTATTGAACGGTCTACTTGGGCCTCCTTTTTTTTTTGTACTAAATGCTGTACACTACTACCAACCTCGTGGTTTCAGATAGTAGTAATGAAGATAAAGAAATGCCATTTTTGTGTAAGAATATCTGATGTTGCAGAGATTATTTTTTATCGGATAATGCTGTAATTGAACCTGTCGAAGAACACATTTTATATATATATATATATATATATATATATATATATATATATATATATATATATATATATATATATATATATATAATTAATCCTGTGTATGTCTTCAATGCACATGTTAACTCTAACCAGGCGTCCAGTGTATTTTTCATTAGTTATTGTAATACTGTTATGTCGTGTTCTGGTATTATTATTATTTTTGTTATTAAACAAAATGTAATATTTTTTTATTGCAGATGTAATCTGATGTGTGTTAGCACTGATGATTTTTTTTTTTCTTCCTGTGTTTACTCATCAGGAAATAAAACTGTCAGGCAGCAACACACTTAGTGGGCTGAGCTATTTCTTCTTGACACAACACAGAGTTCCAGTTTTTGTGCAGGAGTTGCTGTGTGCAGGCACTGCCTGTTACGGCTGGTGCAGTGACCCTCCTCCTGTTACACAGATGCAGGTTGGATTGCCTGGTTTAGTGTTTTCGCTGCGACTCAGCTGCAACCAATTTAAAGATGGTAAAGATTCTTAACAGATTTTCTAATAATGAATGTTTTGGTCTCTTCAAATATCAAGTGACCACCACCTCTAACATGCATATTTTACATTGTTACTCTTTAAACTCACTGTCACTGAGATTGCTTTCTGTTTGTTAATTAATACTCACTGATTAATTGATTTTTCAAAGCATAAATAAGTCTCTTTACAAAAAAAAAAAAATCTCTTGCATTCCGGGGTGCTGAAATACTGAACTTGCAATATTTGCATTTGTTGTGTCTGCCACTATTTAAGTGAGTGTCTGTTAGACTAATAAGGAAAGCAAAGAAAAACTTAGAGTAGACTAACTGTTCATTTTGATTATGATGGGGGTGATAACATTGCTAAGGTCAGTACTTTCAGGGACAACATACAATTATTATATTGATGTCACACAGGCATGACTTAAGATGCATTGTTCTGTATACTCGATCTAGCCAAAAGGGCTAATTTCAGGCGATAGTCCCCAGGCATGTAAATATATTTATATATATATATATATATATATATATATATATATATATATAGATATATATATATATATATATATATATAATATAAATAGTATTCTCACATACAGATTTTTATTTATATTATAAGATCTAATCATGAATGAATATTACGTAATTACAGAATTTAGGATAAACCACGTTTGAGTCAATATCTAAAAAAGAGTAGATTTTTTAGTCACACAATCCTAATGTTCATGTATTTCAAATAATGATAGCCCCCTTGTTTCTGTATCAAACATGCCTTCAGTTTCTTGAAACAAAAACTGAATTTAATGGAACCTGAACTTTTTCTTACTCTTAGCTTTAATAGAGAAACCAGTTTTGTCCTCTGTCTTGCTGCTCAGCAATACAAATGCTAGTAGACTTTTTTTATTGAAGTTTAGACAATTTGAGTGCTTAAATCAGGCTTTCAGAGGAATAAAGACTTCCACTTTGAAAATGATAAAACTGCAATACCAGCATTCATCTGACTTGCTTTAGACTTATCTAATTTTCTTCAGGCATACTTGGAGCATAATGATATAATCAACCTTCTGGGTCTGATTTGTGATTGAACTTGAGCAATTTTGCATGAACAATAGTGCACTTTTAATGCAATCGTTCTAAGCTGTGTGCTAATCATCTTGGAATTTGGTGTGCAATGACACCAATATGTCAATACATGTCAGTCATTATGCATCAATTTGGAGAAAAGAAAAAATGCAAACTCCAAAATCAGTTAAAGCATACTAAAATTAGTGCAAAATATAGAAACACCCATAAGGAATAGCATCAAATATGTAATGAAGACTTATTACATGAAGTTCTGAATGTTCAAAAGATGATGTATGTAGATGTAAAAGATAATGCATTTATACAGCAAACTATTTATATTTATCATATACTGTCAAACATTCAAAACCTTTTCACTATGACTTTTCGTTTTATAGCGTTACTCGGTGTACAATGCAAGCTGGGAAAATACAAATCTCTTTAACATAGTCCTAGTATTTGCCATTTTAAAATCATTGGGTAAAATTATATTAATAGTCATTAGTTAAACCAACTAGGCTCAGATCACAGAAGGTTAAGTGCACCCAAGCATTCAGGGAGTCTATTGCAGAGCGTGAGTCTGGCTGAGCTGAAACTGAGAATATCTAAGCTAATGCCAGAGATATCCTGTGTCAAATGAAAGGTCATCAATGGGGAAGCTTTAAGCATAGTCCACAGTCTTTCTGTGCTCTAAGGAACCATGCTGGAGTCATATCAACCTAGAGCATATTATCACACTGCATTAGCCGGTTTAGTAGAAAAAATATTGATCTTCAGCTGTTTTTTTTTTTCTAGCTCTGGGATTATTTTTCACTCCCTCTGCAGAATATAATATTCTTTTGGGTTAATTTAATGGTTCTGCAGCTGCAGTGGTATGAAGCATTGGTAGAAAGATTGCATTCATACCAATAATAAGCACAATGGGATGAACTCATGCACTCTGGTAATGAATTGCAACCATACCAGGACCAGCCTACCAGTGTACAGTTTTTGCTCTAAATCCATTGTGTTGGTTGCTAGTAATGCTGTGGTCTGCTAATGGTTCTGCTGGGGTTTATTCATTGGTATATGCCCCATTCCTGTATGCTTTGCCTTGATAAGCCCTACCCTCTCCTTTTCATTTGGCTGGTCTTGGCATTAAAAAATGTATTTATGCGTTTTTTTGGGTCAGTCAGTAGTTGTTCCACAAATAAGGAACAGAGGACCATCTTCCCTGCTATAAAAACTTAAGAACATAAGAAAGTTTACAAACGAGAGGAGGCCATTTGGCCCATCTTGCTCATTTGGTTGTTAGTAGCTTATTGATCCCAAAATCTCATCAAGCAGCTTCTTGAAGGATCCCAGGGTGTCAGCTTCAACAACATTACTGGGGAGTTGATTCCAGACCCTCACAATTCTCTGTGTAAAAAAGTGTCTCCTATTTTCTGTTCTGAATGCCCCTTTTTCTAAACTCCATTTGTGACCCCTGGTCCTTGTTTCTTTTTTCAGGCTGAAAAAGTCCCTTGGGTCGACACTGTCAATACCTTTTAGAATTTTGAATGCTTGAATTAGGTCGCCACGTAGTCTTCTTTGTTCAAGACTGAACAGATTCAATTCTTTTAGCCTGTCTGCATATGACATGCCTTTTAAGCCCGGAATAATTCTGGTCGCTCTTCTTTGCACTCTTTCTAGAGCAGCAATATCTTTTTTAAAAGATTACTGTTGTGTAACATGGTAGATGGGTGGTAAAGTGTAACATGGTAAACTTCAGAGGGTTGTATGCTGTATCTGAACATGTTGCTCATTTTCCTTTTAAAACAGATTGTTCTGAAATGAAAGGGTAGTTTTCACATTATAAGCATTTGCTGTATCTAACAAGTCGAGCAATCCGTGTAACCAGTGTACTAGCATTTAGGGAACAGTGTAATACTACACATACAGTGCTGTTGTAAAAACCTCATATTTCAAACAGCAAATGCCCCTTTTGTATTTGTCTGGATCTCCCATGAGCAGGAAAAGCATTTACTGCTGGTATATTAGCAACTGTGAAAGCTGAAACCAAAAATATTCTTTTAAAAACAACACCTTCTCCTGTTTGATGAGTCTATGTGAAATCCAGTTTCAAAAGCACAGGGCTTATTAAAAAAAAAAAAAAAAAAAACAGTTTTTTTCCTTGTGAAAAACATCCATTTTAGAAGGGCTTCTATTGATTTGCAGTTGAAAGATTATAATAAATTAAAGGCTTATTTTACAGAGGCTTGCATTTTGTACACAAACAATATTAGTTTACTGGTCTTGCTGCTGCAGATTTGCAATTGCAATTCACGACAGGTTATGGAACACTGTTCCTGGAAAAATGCAGGGCCATGCATGACAGTTGTTAACTTAACACTTTACATTAGGTGTCACTAATTACACTGTTATTACATTGGAATTGTATGTGTGGTTATATAGTAATTGCATTTTAAATACCAAAACACATGTGTAAATTCAGCATATTTACAATAGACCCTAGCAATTGCCAACACTGTTCATTTTGTAATTAGACATGTTGTTGCATTGTTACTACACAGCTGTATTGGAAATGGTGTTACTACAGTGCAGCAAGACACACTTATCTTCAGTGTTACCTCATGTGAACATACTGTAAATGGAAGGTATATATTCTTACATTGTCAAAAGAACAGTGTAACATTACAATGCCCAATCACATTGTGAAAAAATCTAAATAAATCAGAAAATACTGATCTGTTAATCAATAAAATGGGAAGTTAAGCTTTTTTGAAAGGATTTAAATAAGAAAGGTGTCTTTCCTTTTAAAATCTGAATTCATATCAGTACTTATATATTCAATTTATTATTGAGGTCTGCTTCACAGCAGAATTCCTAGTGGCATTCCTGTTCATTACCTTTTGGAAAATGGATAGAAATGAATGCCTTTGTGAGACTGCATATTTGAGTCCTAATTGATTGTGTTTCATAAGTAGCCATCCTGGCTAATGCATTTGTAATTTGAGCAATTGAAAAACTGGAAAAAAACTCAGATTAAAATGTGATATAAACAAAATATGGCAATAAGAAATAAAACCACCATGGGTATTAGAGGGCCAAGTAACCAAACCTTCACATTTTTGTATGTTTACTGCTAGAGGCACTCTTATCACAGAGAGGTCCTTCTTCATCAAGATAACTTCAAAACAGCAGAATGTCACTTTTTCACAGGGACACAAAACATTATGTTAACCAATTAGGTGTAGCTCAGTGACCCCTCCTATTTGTCAGGTCTCATAAGCGACAGACCCCTCTTCTCTATGCCGGGCTTTGGAAGAGGCAAAACACCCCGCTTTATATGTTTTAATAACTACTAACTCCATGTTTTCTTTCAGGTTCACGAGCCTCTTCGTTTGTTGTGTCTCCTCAGCAACGGAACCCCTCTACTATTACATGTTGGGCCTTTGAAGAGGCGGAACCTCTCAAGTGTTTTAATATATACTAATCCATGTTTTTCTTTTCGGTTCACAAGCCTCTTGGTACGTCAGGTTACCTCAGCGACGGTAACCCCCTCCTGTTTGTCCCTTCTATATGTTGGGCCTTGAAGAGGCGGAGCCCCTGTCTGTACACGCCTTGCTCCACCCTGTGAATTGATAGATGAAGCATGGCAGCATGGCAAAATCTGACTTTAAGACCCTGTATGCTATTATCAAACAGTCCCAATTCTATGGTCATGCTTCCAACAATTCCCTACACAGAGTGCTAAAGACTTTTCCATATTGTACTAAATTGGAAAACCCAAAGCCATTCAAATGTAACAAGATATGATATTTGGAAGTCTGAACTGTATGCATGGTATAATTTAGACACTGTACATACAGGTCAGACTTTCAAATATAATACAATAATTAGTTGCGTATCTGACTGTGGTGGGACCAAAGTAAGGGCGGATATGTAAAAAGGCAGATATTGTTTTGAGATTCAGCTTTTATTAAGGAGCCCCTAAATCCCTTATTTACAAAGACACAGGGTATTAACCCTCTGCAGCCCTATGTCGAACGAGGTCCGAAATTACAATTTTCCCTTTCCAGTCCGATGTCTGACCCAGGCCCTGCATCACAAAGATAACCCGGACATAAGCAAACAAGATAGCCGCTTCCGCATCCAGTGCTCAAAGAATATCACAGACATTTGCAGAGTAATAAAATAATAACTTCGATCGGATTATTGAGGAGTGTGGTGAGAAAATCAGGAGAGGATTTATCAGTGTGCACAACTATGAAGAGGTATGTGAAAAATACAGCGAACAAGGGGTGGGGCTTGGCTGGAGATGCAGTATTGCGTGTCCTTTTGATATGCAGTACCTTTTAAACCTGTTTTACTGTGAAAAATAAAACTTTTAAACAGTGCATTTAAAATAAACAGTGCATGTGAAAATAAATTGGACCTGACGTGCTTGACAGGCAACTGAATAAATAGACCGCTAAGGGTTAATGCGTGTGACAGGGTAGCTGTCTGCCGTGGGGCTGCATCCTCCAGGTGAACAGGATTTATTTACATATCAAAACATCGAACAGCTCACGTGACACTACCATTAATGGTTGCGCATGGAGCACATACTGTACAACACAGTGTACAGAAACTTTGGTAGGATCTACAATCTTTGAACTAATCGTTGTTTAATAATAAACAAACGCTGCTGAAGATTGATTGTGGCAGATAAACGGTTAGGGTGTATATGTGACAGGTGGATACGTGATGGATTACTGTACTGTATTTCTATCAAATATGTTGGAAATGCTATGAAAGAAGTCTAAAATATTGCACTCATTTATATTAAGGAAGTAGGCAGTCAGTCTTCACAGGGGTAGCATGATTATGGTGGTAGAACAGGGAGATTTCTTTTGCACCAACATCAATATTTGAAATAACCTCAAGGGAAAGGCTTCTTTTAAGTTTTGCCGAAAAGTCCACCAAACAGGGGTGAGTATTAGTATCTCTCTGTGGAACGGCATAGATTTCATGCAATTGATTAAAAGCTTAGACTGAGGCCTCATCCTTTGGAAAGAAATATACGTGTGAAAATCGGGTAAATCTTATTAGCCGCCTTTCAGCCTTGACATATTTTTTTTACAATTTTCATTATAGAGACATTATACAAATGTGTTTCTGGTAATTGTTACCATCTCCCAGCCCTAATAAAGCTAACCCCCTACTGTTTTGGACCCAAACTTTAAGCCAAAAATACCATCTGAAGTCAATACTACTGCTGGGAGCTGAAAACTTAATATGTTTTCTTTCACTCTATAAATTCACCCCTCCAAAAAACCTGCTTCAAGATTCACATGACAGGGTTGTTAAAGATAGGGCATCCAATTTTATTCCTCACTGCTGAGTTGAACGCTGGGTGAAACCATCTGTATCTATCTTAACTGGTTCAGAATAGGATATAAAAAAGGTGGTGGTGTTTATTTAACAAGTTTAACTAGAACATTATTTTGAGGTACAGCATCTCATTAAAAGTGGTATCCTACTGGAAGCAGTTAGGCTGGCGTCTTATTTTACTTTCTGACTTGCTTACTTCCGTAACATTCTTGTTGTCTTAGTGATACTTATTTTTAATGATTAACAGCTGTGACCTACGCAGGTACATCTCTAAAATGTAAGCAAAAATGCACAAAGAAAACTGCAAGAACACAGAGTTAAAACAACTGCACAGATAAACACACAATAACCACAATTCTTCTAGAGAATCAGACGCTTTCACATACAGTATCTATCCAGTCATAGTCTCGAACTGTATGCTTAAACCTGCAATGGTACCACTGATCTCATTCCATTATTTAAAGTCTCTGCCAAAAAGGGATATCAATATACTGTTGCAGAAGAAAGTGTGGGAGAGTTGCCAATACAGTACTCTAAAGCCACTATAAACCCAACCCATACTGTATAAATATTAAAAATACAGAGGCAGGTCAGAAGGAAAATAACAATGGAGAAAGAAAGATTATTAGGTTTGGTTTGTTTGGGAGGGATAAAGACGAGATCGTTGAAAATGTTCTCAGGCTAGCCTAAGTTTAATTGTGAACAGATATGTGTTTATCTGACATAGATCAAGACTTTAATGCTCATTTTCTAAGAGCTCTCGTTGAACACTCAACAGTGACCAAGTCTCCTTATTAAAAAAAAAGACGCATGGTACTTTCGATTTCTTCACGTCTTCAAAACTGATAATTCAGAAAGAGCACTACCATCCTCTCAACCCACACATTCTATGAAGAATATCTGAAATGCTGGCACACTTCTAGTAATACAGAAACCTCCACTGTTTAATTGTTGCTGGATGCTTAGTTTGAGACTGATGGTTCCACAGCAGACCCTTATTTTGAATTTGTTTTCATTTATTTATTGTGGATGATTTCTCTGTTAGCAACTATAATACTCAAGCCAATTTCATTAAAACAATTCCACACCCATAAAAGCTACATTTGCAGCCCTGAAGCAAAGTTTGTATCCACTAAGAATAATAGAAAATAGAAAATATTTTTATTTCTGCATAGGTGTTATTTTATTACACATTTTGTTTTATATTTAATTTTCAACTGAAAATATTCAGTATTTTCTACAAGCAATAAATGTGGATTTAATGGTATTAAATTATTTATTTATTTATTTATTTGTTTTTTAATATACTACATTTTTGGTTGGAGGGGGGGTTTCATTTATTCTAATTTCATGTTGATCATTTACTACTGTAGCTTCTCTGTAAATACAATTAATAAAACAAATATCTGTATTAATTGATTACCATTTTGGAATATTTATTTTGTTAAACTGTCTTGTGGAAGTTTTTTTTATATAATTAAATGAGAGAACTGTGAATTCTGGAATCAATTAAGATAGTTGTTTAATGTATTTCACATACTATTTCATTACAATAGTAAAAACAGTGCCTGTAAAAAAAAAAAAAAAAAAAAGTCCACCAAAAACAGTCTTATACAGAATAGTCTCATCATATCCCTGTATTCCAACAGTTCACAGAAACATTGTACCTAACTTTATGTTCGGTTGCTGTATGTCTAGGATGTATGTGTAATAGTAACAGTTCGATACAACATTATAAAACCCTGTAGAACTTCCGCTACCAAACATAATGTTATACTAGTATGACAACAGCCATCATTGCTGCTGGGATTCATTGTCTTTCCCTCAGATCCTGAAAACAACCAAGTGGTAAAGCATATTTTGTATTCCTCATTTGAATTCCAGGTGGATGACAGCTGCAATTTCCTTCCATCTATAAGGAGCAATCAAAGCCATCTGTGCTTAAAACATTAATCCAGGTTGTCTTTGCTTTTTCTCAGCAGCAGGTATGACAAGCAAATGTATACATGAGCTACAGAGGATATCGATATCTCAGAAGCTAGTTCATTCACCCTAGGGTGCAAATGTGAATTGTACACACATACAACAACCCAGACATTGTGTGAGAGGGAACAGTCTTTTATTTGCAATACAAACTCTGATTTTTGAATGTTTGGATGTAGTTTAATAGTTTAAGGTGTATTTTCCACAAGCACTAAAACTAGCAAGCTACCTATGCAGTTACTGTAGTAGAGGTATGGCCCCAACTTCTCTATAGCCTTTTTAAGATCCCTTTAGAGAAAACAATGGGCTTGTGCATTGAAGTGCATTATTATCAGACCTGGCTGCCAGGTATTTCCAAATCCCCAGCATGGGACACATAAGGACCAGCGAGTTTTGAGCAGGACACCAGAGCCCGCCAGAAGTAGTAGACCTTCGGTTATTGGTGGAAAAGTGCGAAAACAAAACAGTCTGAAGAAGTCATCCTATAACCAAAGCACTGATTTTAGGGAAATTGTGTTAAAGAGAATAAAATAAAAGTTTACCCATCTTCTCTTGGAAGCAAGTGTCAGGTTTAAAAAATCTAGAACATTTTTTTTTTAAATAAAGAGCAACTTGGTAAAGACATAACACATCAGATATCATAACTAAAGTATCCTTCTGTTTTTGATCCACTTTGTACAACTTGAAAACTATCAGAATTAAATCTTCAATCCACTTGGAGTAAAGTGTTGTAGGGAGTTACGAGTAGTTTCACAGACCCTGATTAGCCCCTGTCTTGGTAAGTAGCGTTAGGTAGTCCAGGATGTGCTGACTGAAACAGAAAATGATACAAAGTGAGTCTAAACAAGAAGAATGCGTTCATTAAACTGTGCCAAGGTGCTCTTTAGCTCTTTGGACCACACTGAATGATTTGTATAGTATGCATCTGAATAGACCGAATTCATGATTGAACTCATCAAGAACTGAAAGGAACTATAGTTATGGGAGTGCCATGTTTATATGCTGTAAGTGGTGTAAATGCTTCCGCCAGGGAGATTAAAGGGAAAAAATGGCAATAAAGTGCAAAACAATGCAAATATAGTAAAAGTAAATTTGCATTCCCTGGAGGAAAAGCTTTGAGGACCAACCTCATCACCCCCTCCACAGCAATTAATAAATTAATTATAGTATGTGTACTTCAGTAAGAAAATAACAGCTTCATGGTGTAGCAATTTATGTAGGAAGAGTGCATTCTTCATTAAATATATTTCGTGCAGGCATAGCTACCGCAGTCTATAAAATGTCAGCTTAAGCCTCATTAACTAATAAACATATTGGGATTTTTAAAACAAATTTGGATTTCACAACAAAAGACCAGTGCTAATGAAGCTGAGTGCAGAACTGACTGACATGGTAGCATGTTCATGTTTATCCTAATGAGGCTGAAACATAATCTGAACAGATGAGGCTATCATGGCAGCTCATGGTTTTCTTAAGCAGTCTCATTATATACTTCTAATAGTCGGACAAAAAAAACACTAACTCAAACTCAACTACGAGTTTTGTTTATGTTGCTTTTTTTTTTTACACTACTTAAAAGCAGAAAAAACTGTTTGGACAGCTATTATCACCTGTTTTCAATTGGTTTAATTTAAACTGATAGGTACTTCCAGTTGTCTTATTAATTATCGCACAGCATTAGATAGATTATTTTGTGTCTGCTTATGACAACAACTTGTATGGTTTTCTGCCATTTGTTCAGAAGTGATGTCATTGTAAACTACTGAGCTTGCCAGTCAACAAATGCTAGAGCAAATGTAAGACCACTTGAAGTGACTGTCTTGGCACAGCTTCGAGTTCTTCTGTACAAATGCTGAAATAATACCCAAACCTGTGCAGAACCCTAGGTAGGATGTGCTTAATATACAGTGTACATGGTTCGCAATTTGTTTGAAGATATACGGCTGTTAAAATAGATAGTTCAAGAAGGACCATGCCAACTAAAACTAAAAAAAACAAAAAACAAAAAAAACTACGATTAGTTTAGAAATAAAAATAAGAAAGTGGACTTCCCTACAATTTTTATTTCATGTTATATTGTTGTTGTTGCTAGTGCATCTTTGATCACATAAATTGCAAAGCATGTTCTGTACATTACATTTTACAAAATCATATTCCATTACATAATGCAGATTTATAGTATTTTACTTTAAGTATAGTATAGTATATCACTGCTAGTGATATATCATTAAAGCTTTAAACTGGGAGTTTCATGGAAGGCAGTTGAACAAATAGCAAAATTACATGCCACTGTTGTATTCTTTGCTGAGAACTTAAGGCTATAAAAATGTTTCATATGGTCTTTATCTCAGCTGCTTATGCAAAATCATACACTTTATCCATTCCTGAGAAGGCACAGTTCCTGCAGCTTAAGTCATGGTCAGCTTTTTCCCTTTCATCTTCTTGAGTATGAGGTAATCAAATGTACAGAACATGGGCCAAGCAAGTTAACCCTATATTATTTTTTAACACAAACAATGTACATGGAAAAATATATTCTTTTAAATGTAATTAAAATAATTCCAGATGTTTTGTTCATGATAATGTGTTATTAATTATGGTTCCTGGATAGCTATACACAAATGGCAAAATGTAATTCTCATTTTTAAATTTTATGGTAGAGTAGCCACATTGTAAATGCCATGAACTGTTTATGATGGGAAATGCATATTCAATTATATTGTTCAATTTCCTCAACAGTAAACAGCACATTAACTATATATATATATATATATATATATATATATATATATATATATATATATATATATATATATATATATATATATATTGAAATGGACTGTTGAAAACAAATTTAGTAAGTAAACAAATGTTAGGAGACCAGGTATCAGGATGCTTGTGAGTGTGGTGCTTTCAAGTTAAAAAAAAAACAATTCTCTAGTCCAGACTGGTCGAGGCCATCAAGTCTGATTTAGGAGAAAAATACTTTCTGTGGTACAATACTTGAAGAGAATTTGTCTTATCTTTCTATTATTCATTTTCTATGAAATCTATTTGATTTCACTGGCTCATTTGCACTTGCTTGTTTCTGTAAAATGTGTCACTCTCCCAATGTGTGCAACGTCTCAGCAGTGAATTATGGGTTTTAACCTCTGATTAAACTTGACAAACAAATACATCTCACAGTATGTAACACCGGTAGATAAATTAGCTCACTCAATGTGGAAACCCACTGCCATTGATTGGATAGATGGTTGTATAGATGAGGGCACATTAGGTAAGGGTAGCTTTCCTTGTTATGAAATTAACACATTATTAACAGGTTTGTTATAGTTTCACTTAATATCTGCTTACAAAAGAACATGTTTAAGGTAATTACTGAGTATGTGCACACACCTAAATATAGTATAAGTATTTAAAACATGATTTATATATAGGCTTCCATGAACTGTACCTATACATTCAAGTCACCTCTAAACAGTAGGCATGACTTTTCTGATAGGTATGGAGTTTGCACCACCATGGAGTTTCAGTTTACTATCACGCAGTAGTGGGATTTGACTAAATTGCAGGACAGGTCAATATGGTGATGATTGTGGTACATGAGTGGTACATCCACCACAAACCTTTGACAATATCATATCTAAAAAAAAAAAGAAAAAATGTACTAAAAGGAGTTTCAGGGTCTATCTCAGCACCACATAACCAATACAATCTTAGACAATGACAGTCAGTGTGTTTATTTGTGTAAATGCTTGTATATACAAGAAACACAGGAGAATAATTAGGTTTGAAAAAACAAACAAAAAAAAAAACAACAGTCTGCGTTTACAGTCAATGGAATTCACTCATACTTCACTGTCCAGTCTATACTACACACGCATGAACTGTTTGTTAGGCTGTCAAGAGTTTGATAGACAGTTCAGTCTAAGTTGTTTACACAAATCTTTGTGTAATTGTCTTCAGACATAATACATGATGAAGCAGTTACATTATGTGGTCTTACATGATTTCTCATTATAAGTCTCTCACTTAAGTTAACTATATTTCTTTGAAACAGCCTTGAATGGCGTTTATGGTTCACAGTACAGCCAAGAATTGCATAAGACTACTATTTGTAAATGCTGGTATATTTTATTGCTTAAACAAACTAAATGCACATACAATTTTGAGTGCACATTGTTTTCATTGTTTTCATTATTTGTTCCTATTTCCATTTTTAAGTTTACATTTAAAAAAACATACCAGTACATCAAATAATTTTTTAACTACTGCAAATGACAATTGGCATTTAAATGTGGTCAATATTGAAGCAACAGTGAAAATAATATTGCAGTTTCTAGATACTTCTTTCCTTGAAAAAACAGAACCGCTGGGGACAGTTTGGATTAATTATATATTCATAAACATGTCATTTTAAATGAAGTAACTGAGATTCAAAAGTGGAAGAATGCCTTTAAGCAAATATTTGAGCAGAAAATATATTTAAGCAGAAAATTGCTCCAGGTTATCCAGGACAGTTTAGCTTTTTTTGCATTAAGGAATAATTTACTCTTATAAAGCCATTTGAAAGGCAGGATCACAAAAATAAATAAATAAAGTTATAAACAATCCTACCTAGACACCATCATAGCTGTACAGTATATATAAAAAGTATTTCACTTACACTTAGTAGCCCCTTTTTTTTATCCCATCATTGATTAGATCAGTCTGCAGCCCTTAGGCTACATTAATGAAACTATGAATACAACGAAGAGTTGGCATTTAGACCAGGTGGCATACTTCAGCAATCAACGCATTTCTGTACATTGAAATACCGTTCACGTGATTTACAACAAGGATCTCGCAGACATCAATTGCAAGAAATGCACAGGTAATAATAACTATGGGGTAACTATACTATACATAGCCTGCAGTATAATCTATTGTAGCTAGACAAAGAATAATTTTGTACAGAAAAGTGCAAATCGGTTATGCTGTGAAGGTACAGAATTATTTGTACAGAAGTTAAAGCAAGTATGCAGAAGCTATCGACATCAGTGCCAGCTGACACATGCAATTGAATATCTTTGCCCAGATCCTGTGGAGAAACAAAACAAAACACTGTATGCAGGTATGTGATTTAGGAGAACACTTCCTTCTTTGATACTATGCTGTGATTGTAAGCCCACTTTCCTTTATTTATTTATATTACTGTGTTTCAATTATGTCTATATGAACGCAGTTATGCCTTTTTTCCGTTTGCATAGAGAGTTATTACTATTTCCTTTTTCGTTTGCATAGTAATCTTTTGCATACTTTTTTTGTTTTATCATTATATTATAGGCTACATAAACGCATGTATTTTTTGTACAGTTTTATTTAATCATAATATACCTGTACATAGATGCATTTCTGTTCAGAAGTTGCTCTTTTTTCTTTCTTTATTTTATATGTGCGTTTTAGTATATAAATGCATTTATTTTAAAATTAGTCTTACTTATTTTCAGGCGTTTCGGAAGTGTAGTATGGTTAGCACAGTTTAGTAAATATCGTCTGAATATTATTAGACTCATTAGTGCTCTCATGCGACTTCATTTGAATACACCACCATGCATTTTGTGTATTCAGCAGATGCTAATGTAACCATTGTGTTATTTTTAAGGCGTGCATGCTAACTCATGTCTTATGCTTTAAATCATGCTTTATCATAGTCGATAAATATGGGATTATCTGGCATGCACCTTATCCTTGGGTAACACACTTGTTACCTTTAGTAAATGAGGCCCTTAGAATGCTGTAGGACTACAAATACCAAAATGCAGTGCAATGTAATAAAAATAAAAAGTAAAATAACTCTCCCAAATGTTGCAAATAAAACTGGAGATAACCAATATATCACAGTAATGATCATTAAATGTAAAATGATAACCTACAGAAATATAAATAAAAAAGGCTAAATTAATAAACTAGATAACCCAAGAAAAAATATTAAGATGGTTGAAAGTATGTCCTTTGTTTATACAGATCAAAAGAAACCCTATTAAAGAAATTGATTGATGTTTAATGTGTAGAGACATTCTTTGATTTCTACTGTTTGACCAATTTCCTGGACACTAAGGATATTTCTATTTGATAAACAACTGATTAAGTTAATGTTTGTTAGAGCAGTCTGCCCCCTGACACTGTAAACTGAGCTTCCATATACAGTTTTAAATCCATGTGTTTAATAGACATTCACTAAACTTATTGCAGAATCATGTCATTTTATAACTGTGTTACGGTTAGCAACCTTATTCCAGAATGAGATAACTATGTAGAAACACAATACATTTTGGAAAAGCAGCTTTTTGAAAGGTAGCTGTAAAACCCATGGTACATTAAACAAAATATCATATTGGAAGAGCAGCGGACATTGATGATATTCTTTTTGGAACACCATAGCAACTAAAAAAAAAAAAAAAAAAAAAAGCATGTCTCAGTTACTATAGCTCCAAAATAAAAATAGTGACAAAACTTTACCCAACCCACACCTGTTCATGTCAATATAATTCAATTTAAATAGTAACACCACATAGTTTCTGTATCTTGAAGGAAGAGTTAAATTGCAATGATTGTTTGAGTGTATGGGGGTTCAGCCCATGCTGGCAAATATTCAGTTTTTACATTTGTGTGTTTTGTGTATATAAATACAACAATGTACAAAAAAAAGATCACCACCTGACAGCGCTTGGCTCTATAAGATTTATAACAGGGATGCTTCATTAGTGAAGTAGGTTTCCTTCAGGGATTCCCAAAATCATTAGCTTTAGCGTTTTTCACCGTGTAGAGAAATCAAAACAAATGGTGGCATGACCCCCCCCCCCCCCCCCCCCCCCCACACACACCCACACCACACCACACACAGGAAAACCACTTAAGTAATTAACCCTCAGAATCCCTGAACTTTAACAGTTCTAGACCCATGGGGCCAAATATCAACAGTATAAAGAAACTGGGGAGGGATATAAACCTTAGGCCTGTGTCCTTTAGACAACAAAACGTACATCCTCCTAAAAATTGTTAAATTCAAAACTATCAGGAGCTGCTAGAGCTTCCAATTATATACTGATGTGATAATATCAGAAGTAGGAAAAGTAAGTATATTCACCACAAAACTAAAAAAAAAGAAAAAAATGTGTGTTATGATTTTAGTTCTAAAAAGTGTTTTTATATTTTAAAGGATTTTAGGTCAAACTTGTTAAAGCATATGTTACTTGATCTGACCCATTCGCCCCAGGCTAGGGAAAGCAACCCGACACCAAGCAGCTGATCGTCCAGTTGAGGATTCCTTTGTGTTTCTCTGCTGTCAGAACTGGAACAGCACATCTGGAAAAGGGAACTGGTGCTCTGATTGAATTTTGTTTTTCAAACAAATTTCTATTTTTGTGTCACATAATGCTGATAAAGAATCTTTCAGGGCTTTCATTGAAAACATGAATTACTCCCTGAAGGAAAATCTAATAATTTAAAACATCTTTAAAAAAATCTCATTCTGGCAAAGTAGCAAGACGTTAAACAATCATTTATCACGTGTGTCATGCTTCTGCTAACGAAATCATTTAATTTAAGCTTGGTATCATACATCATACACAGACATTCAACCCAAACTTGCAGATGGCATATCTTCTTCTATGCATTTAATGTAATTTTTAAATAGATTTTTTTTTTTTATCTATGCCTTCCATTTTTAATGATATTTGTAACCATTTCTACTCTATACGGTAGGCATAATGTATTAAATGCATTCGATATTGAAAACCTATTGTATTGTATAGGACCTATCACATTTTAGACATTTATTGAATATCTGTTGTTTGTATTGGATATTGGATATTTGTACTTTGCCTGTACCCTTCTGTGTTTTATTGAATTAATGAGCAAGCCACATCTTCATTATCTAAAATAATAACTAAAATTAAAACTAAATTTGAGATGTGAATTTTGGATACAAATCTGGGATCAGATCACAGAGGTCCCAGTCTCACATGAGGTTAATAAACTGAGTAATTAAAGACAATTCATAAGCATCAAGGTTAGGCTGAGATAGCTACTACTGTATATAGAGAACATATTAAAGCTTAGTACTGGAGCAGTAAAAAGTTTTGTGTATTGTATCTGGAGAAGGTATCTTGTTTCTCCTACTAAACACAACCCTGACTTTGCTTTTTCTTGCTCTTTCTATGGTAAAATAGAATCTCTACCTACAAGTGATTCACACAAAATGTTCTGCAGTCATCAATAACAGCAGTATATTAGTTCCTTGTGTGCCACTCTCTGGTATGTATTGTTTTAAAAATAATATACCACATAGCTGTTTTCATGGTATTTTATATACATAGCATGTCTCTGATAAAAAAGATCAATGCTTGCCATTCCCCGTATTCATAAATACTTTTTCATTCTGTTTTGGATATATGTAAAGGCATTTTTCTGAGAGAGAATTAGGTCATTTCCAACACCAAGTTTTGTTAGCATAGATGAGGGGGAGGTGAAGGTCTCAATGTTGCATGTTAGTGCACATTAAGTCAACAAAACAGATACAAAGTATTGTTTTACGTTAACATTGTAGTATAATAAAATTGATCATTTTTAGATTCAAGAAAGTTGGATGATGGACATTCAAATGTTGTAATACTGTACTTTTAATAGAAGGTTTAATAGAAGAACTACCAGTATGGCTGTGTCACTCAAATGAGAATTAATATATTCACCCACCGACTTTTATTGGGTGCCCTTGGTGTTAACTGGATGGAATGAATGATGATGCAAATTCTGGGTTGGCAGCCAAGAATGTAAATATAAGCACAAAGCTTCGGTGGAGATCAGTGCAACCTGTTTAGAAGACAATTATCATTTGTAAATTGTATTGATATTTATTTCAAATGAACTAGGAGGGTATGACACATACCACATCATTTTTACAGATGTGATACCAGTCTTAGGAGTTACCCATTTTTGAGGTAAAATGAAGAACAAAATCCCAGCCAATCATTCTAGTAGTATTGGTAGTTATTGGATTGCATTTGGGGTTTGACAGCATTTGTGGGACACCTTACTTATTATAATAAACTTAATATTGGGGATGATTACCTATTCAGAATGCTGATATTTTTAAATAAGCATGGGGTCTGTGAGAGGTTGATGGTAAATACATGTACCACCCCCAGATGCTCAGTATCCCAGCAGATTTGGAAGTTCCACTGCTTATTGGAGACATTGCCCATTAAAAGCATTCACACACATTTGAGGACTAGGCACATATCTGTTCAGGGATATTTAGTTAACAAGCGGTCAATTCCACAAACACCAGAAACCAGCAGGGTTTTTCAAATATTTTTTTGTCTATCTGTTGATAATTTTACAAAATGTTAAACTTTTTTTTTTTTCTTTATAAGAAATCCAGACCTCAGTTAAACTGATTTTGCGCATTCAGTTTCCAAAGGGTTTAGTTTTGTTGTATAATATAAAACTTGACATTCATCATGCATGGCTGACAGATGGCTGACTGAAAATCACCACTATTTGCTGTTCTGTTACATACTTGGTTTCATACATAATATATACAATTTCTGCACACATGGGTATGAAGCAGGTAGACAAGAAGAGAGGTCTAATAGGTTGTACTTGCTAGATTTACAGTAGCTGTAATATATCCTATACAATAAAGTACATTAACGGGACATGTGGTAAGTTTTTTTAATGGAAGTTAATTATATTTTTGGACATAAATGGATAATTAAAGTGACATTTTTGTTGGTATGATTTGATTGTGGGCATTACGTAATCAATAGTTTGGGAAATTGAGTTTCTATGTCTGGGTACTTAGCAAACGCAGATTTTTTTTTAAGGATTTGAATACAATGCCGTTTAAATTGTATGCTTGTCTTATTATTTGTTTATTAACATAACCTTTTGATGTTTCATTATCATAGGAGACACGATAATTAGAATGTGGTTCAATGAATTGAAACATGTGCAGTGAATATAATGATATGCAAGGTGAAACAATATAACATGTGTTTAACAAATAGGGTGTTCAAAAGCAGAACATCTCATTGAACAGTAATCCCACTCCTGTAATCACAAACATTAGCCAATCAAGCAAAGTTTCAGCAGGCAATTTGAATAAAAACAATACGCCTATCAATACACCTGCAGCATCTAAGTATCAAAAGGCACCTACTATGTAAAAGGTGTATTCATTTTGTGTAGATACAACTTAAAAGCTATAACTACAGGCTGCATGTCGTGTACTTGGAACCAGTAGCCTCCCTTAATAATAGAACATCTTCAAATTACCTTAATACATGGTTGTAGTCATCCAAAGCCAAAATACTTTACAGTACAGTATATGTATTTATGATGATTGTGTTTTTAAAGACCTTGAACTGAATAGGTTTGTGCATTGTGTTTATATATATATATATATATATATATATATATATATATATATATATATATATATATATATATATATATATATATATATACTGTATACAACAACTGAAACTTTGCACTATACTTTAAATAATTTTCAACCGTACTGGTATTAAAATAAACAGCCACTGTTGGACTGGAACATACCATCAGTGGCCATAGAGGGTCAGGACCCTTTCCTTAGTTCTAATTGCAGTCAATTAGGAAGCTGCTGAAGTTTGAAATAAGAGTCTGATGTGCAACTTCCACCAGGGACAAGATTATTTGATTAGATTGCGTTATAATCAATAAGGTCATGCCCAAAATGCAAATTCAAATGTGACCTTGTGAAATACAGTAACCTTAAGTACTGTGGGACAGAAAACAATTTACAACAAACTTTATTTCTAATTAGTAATGAGTTTCTAAGAATTGCACATTCTTTTATTTTATTAAGATCGAACTGCCTCTTCCATTGCTATAACCCCCACCCCCCCCCAATATAGTTGGGAGCCATAGGTAAAAGGCGCGCAATTTGTGTTCTGCCTTAGAATAAGAATGAAATAGGATCCAAGACCATGTCATCCTATAAGTGGTTTTGCGGTATAAATGGCTGCCTTATAGAGAGAGCATGGTATATTCTGCAATAGTACAATGCAGTGGCTTCTGTCTGCATACCATTACTTATGTATTCCACTGGTATTATTGACTATTAGATTAATCACAATCTTCTCTCAACATGCTGGCTCTGTTCCCTTGTTTTAACTGATGCAGCATGTATTTGGCTGGCCTTGATATTTTCTGTGTTTCCTGGAGTTTTGGGCAGAGGTGAATCTAAGGTTGTTTTTGTAATAGGAAAAAATGCTGCAATTCAAACAATGTAAGGGATACACAGCTATATAACCTCAAGCAAAAGGAATGGGGTTGGGTCTTGGGTTGGGGTCCTAATTTCATTTTTCCAAGATAAATACCTACACTAGCAAGAACGAAAAGGGAACTTTTGAGAGACTATTTTAATCTAGAAATCTTATCAAATATGACCATCAATGATGAAAACTAGCATTTTACTTACTTTTAAAAACAAAAACTACAATAATTTTCACAAATGTACTTTAAAGTCAGCTTAGATAGCTCTGCTTAGATTATTAAAACAGATCCTATTTCTCTTCGTCACTCTCAATGGTTCATATATTGTAAGATGTATAGTAGTCTATATATATAATTTCCCAACCATACAACCATAGTTGAAATCCCTACATGGTATACAGACAGCGCTGTGTACGAATATCATTCAATCCATTAGTCACGGTTGCTAAACTACTAAATACATTTAGGAACGCACCCAACAGAAGCCTTGGGATAGTTTACAGTGTGAATCACTCCTTAGAAATAGTTGCAGGAGAGTTTCTAGAGCTGCTGAAGAATGTTGTTGATTTTGTGGAATTCAAGTCAGTACCAGTGATCTACAAGTGTTGTGGAGCATGCATTAACACCACACAATCATCATCATGCAACACATTAAAGATAAGTACTAATTCCAAAGCAATGCCAGTATACAACTTTAAGGTAGGCACAGGTTTTCTTACTGTAGTTTTGTTGATCAAAATATTTTTGAGTTTGAATATAAAAGACTGTATATTATTACATTTTGATTTGATTTAATTCCTACACAGTAAATTGTCCTTTAAAAATTCCTCAATTGAATAAGGTTTAAAGGAGCCCTGTTCACCACGACACATGCAGTTTGCAGGCAACAGTCATTGCTTTGGGAATGGGTACAGCTACAGTACTAAGTGCAGACACAGTTGGGGAGTAATGCATTACATGTAAAGCATTATTGTAATCTGATCTGATGTCAGTGACTTGTAGCTGTGATGGTTCCTTTTTCAGACATTTTATGTAAAAAAAAAAAAAAAAATTACATAGTCACTTTTAGTTACATAGAAGACAAGGGCTTATTCATAACATGAAAATCAAACGGCATTTCAACAGTGCAAGTCAAACTTTACATGTCACATGATAACATCATCTTGCTAGAAAATGGCATGTGAAGAGGGAACAAGTGGATTCAATAGCTGGATTTTCATATTATATATATATATATATATATATATATATATATATATATATATATATATATATATATATATATATATATATATATATTTATAGTAATGTTACTTGTTACAGTTTTGTTCAAGTAACTTCAAACTGTAATGGGTTCTTTTTCTAAAAGTAACTTCCCCACCACTGCATACAGGTTACATCTTTCAATGAATCTGAAGAGGCTTTGTGTTGCAGTGGTTAAAGAAAAGGGCTTGTAACCAGGAGATCCCTGGCTCATTCCTGGACTCATTGTGTGACCCTGAGCAAGTCATTGAACCTTCTTATGCTCCATCTTTCGGGTGAGATGTTGTTGTAAGTGACTCTGCAGCTGATGCACAATTCACATACACTAGTCTCTGTAAGTCGCCTTGGATAAAGATGTCTGCTAAATAAACACATAATATTCCACAGGCATGTGGCGCTGGAACAATTTTTAGAATAGGGGCACTGAAAGCCACTGAACAAAACTGTAAGCCCTGTGTAAGATGGAAACCATGCAACAGGTTACTGTTATGTCAAACATGTTAACAAAACAAAGGCAGCATCAACACCTGTTTATCTATTTAAATACAAAAAAAAATCTTTAACTACAGTCCTTGCTATAATGTTTACAACATGATTACTATAAAACTTTTAGAGTAAACAAATAAAAAAGTAGCATATACTGTTCTCATCCACTTAAATACATACTGCAGTTTAGAAAGGTTTGCTTGTTAAAACAGGTTGACCGGTTGTATTTTATTTACAGTAATCATTGCAGACAAGGACTGCTGTAATGGATGGACAACTAGCATGTCCAGAATATTACGGTATACGTGTGTTTTTAGTATTGCCCCTACTACTAACCGACTCTCGTGAGAAAGCCATGTAAAAAGCTGCAGTGCACTACACACACAGCTCATAAGATTCATGAAACTGGCAGGATTTATCATTGCAGCACCCCTGTACTTTAGCCCAGCACCCCTAGTTCCCACCCCTAGTTCCCACACCACTGCCCACAGGTGCTGGTTTGAAGAACCTCTTCGCTGGAGATTACTCCCAACTACTTTTTTTTTTTTGTTATGACGGTCATACATATATTTTGGCAAATACCTTCATGCAGCATTTGAACACAATAAATTACATACAAATCCAAACTGGTCCAAGGAGAAAGGTTTAATCAAGACAGCAACAGAAAAACATGTTTACTTTATCACAAACTGAAGAAATTGAATATACTGTGCACTGAGCAAGAACGACAGACAACTATGTGGAGGGTCATCCTCAAAAGAGGGTTTAAAACACACTTTTAAAACTCATTTGTTGTTCTACTTATACCCTTGGCAGTTTAAATTTACTTTTTTTGTGCTAAATGGTTGAAACTGTATTTAGTAAATGCGGTGTCACTATGAATTTACTGTGACATTACAGTCCCTTTTTGTAATCTCTTAGCCCTACTTTCACTGGTAAAGTAATAGAACCCTTTATTACAGTTTACATTTATTATTTGTAATGTACCTTTAGCTTAAACTCACAAAACTGCATGCATTCTAAATGATGTCTGCTATAAATTCTCATCCATGCTACTTGAATTTCTACTGGTACTACCTGTTACCACTTACCAGGGCCTATTGCAGTGAGCAGCTTTTCTTAATGCAACTTTCCTACTTTCTAGATGATGATTTGTACATTTCCAAAATATATCATCTCTCAGCCGTCTCATCCAGTATTCCACATTATACTGATTGTACTTTTACACCCTCATGTTTTGCTCATACAGCAATGGCCACAATTCTCTCTGAAGCAATACGTACATTCTTCCGCATGTACCCATTAATTGTACAGTACATAGCACAGCTCTGATATGTAGTCTTCAGTTACTAATGTATCAGTGCAATTAATGCCACAAAGCACACTACAGTGACTTAAACTAATGTGTATCTTTCCACCGAAATGTCCTGGAGGAGGCATATTAGCCAAATGTTGTTTTCTGTTTCTTTTTGAAAAGCTTTTATGACAATTACCTATGACAATTACCTGAATTATTTTTCCGCTCATATGATAAAACACTCCATTTGCAATAGGATGCAAAAAAGTATTTTGCTTACTTAGCTTTACTCCTGCGGTATTTGTTTTCATAGTTCAGTTTTCTCTACTGTTCATCCTTCACACTGTAATAGTATTATACTTACACATAAACCTGTTCAAGATGTTACAAAATACAAAGCTCCTCCTGAAACAGAATATCCTGACTTTTTTATCCCTCTTTTACAACTGTATGTTTACCTCCTTGTTGAACAGCAAAACAGATACATAAAGAGCACCGTCATGGCTTCATCATAATTCCAGCTTTGAGTAAAACATTCATCATACACAAATTCACCTGCAATGGGGAAAACAAAACAAGCAACCTCACTTCAACAAAATCCTGTTATTTCCATATCATTAATGTTTAGTACTACACTTTTGCCTTGTAAATTCCAATGACCTTGATTGGAAGTGAGCCGAATTAAGCATTAACATGCAGGGGCAGATGTACTAAGATGGGCCAGTTGCAGGGCAAATATACCACAATTAGCATTTTCCTTGCGACAATTCGAAAAGTATACATTTTGTTGTATGTATGAAGAGAAAATATGTTAATAAAGAGAGCCGCAATATACTAATTGAAATATTCGTTGTGTCATCTTAGCGAAATCTTTAGCATTGCAAGAGTTGTGTGACTTTTTTTAAATAGATCAGAATGTTTCTGTCAAAAAGCTTTTTATAGTCATACAGTAGCCCCTGTTTGTTCAAAATAAGGATGTGTCAGATTTAAAATTATATGTAATACGATCGCACACACATACATTTATAGTGCTCAATGCATTTTAAATGTATAAATCATTGCACTGAAATAACACTAATTTGTTTTGGATAGGCTACACATTACATTATGTAAAAATATAAATCTGTGCAGTGGGCCTATAGAGTAAAATCAAATGAACACCTAGCACACTTTCTTTTTACTTTAGCCTGTAGGCTACCGGTAACACAAAATCCATCATGCTGCTGCATAGCACACATTGTTGTGCAATGCGAATAAAATATTTTAAAAATGTAACCTTTAATTTTAAGCATTTTTTAATTTTTATTTTTAACTTTGCCTACTTAGTAGCCTAGACAGTTAACACAAAATAGATCATGGTGCCTCATTGACAAGTTATGATACTTATAGGAGGACAGACAATTCTCATTAATACAAATTTCAAAGGACCAGGAACAAATTTTGCATTATATCAGTAATTCATATTATAATGAGCAGCCTTTAAGCCAAATGTGTAGTTTTTTATTTAAGTTAGTTAGTGGTGCAGTGCTAAATTGTGCACAATTACAAACCACCTGCACATTAATAGAATAGATGTGTTTCCTATTCCTATACAGATGCTCAGAATGAGCTGGAGGAGTTAGCGGCACATGTGTGCAGTCTATTGCATGTGTGCAGTCCAACAGCCCCAACACTTTAGTACATCTACCCCTCAGTATCTTAAAAATGTATATGGGTCTTTACTTACAAGCAGGAAAACATTTAATTAAATAGTTCACAGTCATCATGTTGACAGACACTCACTACAATTGTTCAGCAGTTTATAGAATCAACAGTTATTTTCCTAATTGGGAGGCAAGAGTTATTATGAAGTAATCAGACCCAAGATAATACACCTGTCAAACGGTGGTACTTTATGCCAAACCCCAGTTACTAAGAAACACACAAATACATACACATTAGCAAACCCAGCAATTAATAAACAAAAATAGCTACAAGGAGGGAGGAGGCATCAAATGCAAAGCAAGTTATCCTCTGAAGCTTAGTATTAATATGTTCCTTTCATTCTTGGTTGCAAGCAACTTCATTGCATTAATAATGCATGGCTTATAATTAACATGGTGCATTAATAATCATCCATTCCATCTATATGGCCCTCTCATTTTAGCCATGACTGCTAATTATTTATATACAGTATATCATGACATACAGGGCACTCAAACAGTTAGGGCAGCCTTGAAATGCATTGGCAGAGAGTAGGCTCAAGGATCTTGATCTTGAAAGTGTATGCAATGCTTGTGAAGTTACAGATGTCCTTATAAGTAAAGTGGAAAATATGACCTTGCTTTTAACACATGTCTACAGTGCCTATAGGAAGTATGTACCCCCTTTGGATGTTTTCACAGTTTGTTGTGTTACAACCTGAAATCTTGATGTACACAACTTACTCAACACTTTCAATGTGTGAATAAAAAAGGGGGGGCAAACAAATCAATAAAAAATAAAAAAACAGAAAAGTCTTCATTAGATAAGTATTCACCCCCTCTGCTATGACACTCCTAAATAAGCTCAGGTGCAACCAATTGCTTTCAGAATTCAGACAATAAGTTAAATGGAGTCCATCTGTGTGCAGTAAAAGTGGTTCACATGATTTCAGATTAAGGTCCCACAGTTGGGTAGTTCTTTTAAAGCCAAGATACGACCATGATGACCAAAGAGCTTTCAAAACCACTCCGGGATAAAGTTGTGGAAAGGCACAGATCAAGGGAGGGGTATTAAAAGATTTCAAATGCATTGAATATCTCTTGGAGCAAAGTCAAGTCGATCATTAAGACATGGAAGGTATACAGCACCACCCAGAATCTGCTTAGAGCAGGCTCTCCTCCCAAACTGAGCAGCCAGGTAAGAAGAGCATTGGTCAAAGAAGCTACCAAGAAGCCAATGCAACTCTGAAAGACCTACATCATTCCATGGCTGAGATGGGACAAAAGATGTGGCAAAAGTTTCTGTGATCTGATGAAACAAAAATTGAACTATTTGGTCTAAATGCAAAGCAGTATGTCTGGCGCAAACCCAACACAGCACATCACCCAGGTAACACCATCCCTACTGTGAAGTATGGTGGTGACAGCATCATTCTATGGGGATGCTTTTCATCAGCAGGGACTGGGAAGCTTGTTAAGGTAGAGGGCAAAATGGATGGAGCTAAATACAGGCAAATCCTTGAGGAAAACCTGCTTCAGTCAGCAAAAGACCTCAGACTGGGACGGAGATTCACCTTTCAGCAGGACAATGACCCCAAGCACACAGCCAGAGCAACACAGGAGTGGCTTAAAAACAAAAAAGTGAATGTCCTAGAGTGGTCCAGTCAAAGCCCGGACTTGAATCTGATTGAGAATCTTTGGCAAGACTTGAAGATTGCTGTCCACCAACGATCCCCATCCAACTTGACAGAGCTTGAACAATTTTGCCAAGAAGAATGGGTGAATATTGCACAATCCAGATGTGCAAACCTGGTAGAGACCACAAAAGACACACAGCTGTAATTGCTGCCAAAGGTGGTTTTACCAAATATTGACTCAGGGGGGTAAATACCTATCTAACCAAGACATTTCAGTTTTTCATTTTTCATTAACTGTTGTTTCACAATAAAAATTATCTTGCCTCTTGCTCTTGTTGTGTAACACATCAAACTGTGAAAACGTCAAAGGGAGGTGAATACTTACTATAGGCACTGTATGTCAAGCTCTGGTATGCATTTTGTTTATGCCCAGACAAATAAACAACTCTAACCACTATTGTTAATGGTCCTTAACTTGGGTCTAATGTTACCATTGCAATCAAAAGACAGGTCCTTCAAGTACTGTCTGTTTACACGTCTGTGGTCCCTGCCTCTGGAATTTACAAATGAATAGCAAAGTATTAAGGTTTTCTTTCTTAGGTACACAATGGAAGCAAGACAGAAGCTATTTTGTTACTCCTCTGGTTTTCTGGATTGAGGCAAATCTACACAATTACTAATTTTTAAACTAATGTTTTCTTCTAGATTGTGTGGTCCAGTGGTTAAAGAAACAGGCTTGTAACCAGGAGGTACCCGTTTCAAATCCCAGCTCAACCACTGACTCATTGTGTGACCCTGAGCAAGTCACTTAACCTCCTTGTGCTCAGTCTTTTGGGTGAGAAGTTCTTGTAAGTGACTCTGCAGCTGATGCATAGTTCACCCACCCTAGTCTCGTATCTTGTCAAGCGCTTTGTGATGGTGGTCCACTATGAACGGCGCTATATAAAAATAAAGATTATTATTATTATTCTCAAAAATGGTCTGGGTCTTAAATTCAAGATGTGTGCATTAAAATAGCCAACAAAAGTTGTGACTGCTCCACTATGCAAATAGAAACGTGCCTAATTGCCGAAAAAAGACAAATAAAAATATCACTGCCCAATCTCGAATCATCCGTGACATTCAGGCAGCCGTTTAAAAAGAAAAGTGCCATAAGCTTTCTGAGGAATTCGAGGAGAACAATTTCAGCATTTTGTTATTATCCTACGCAATACCATAGTTCACAAAAAGTGAGAAAAACAGGTGCGAGTAATCATGACTGAAAATGAGAAGCAGCACAATGCTGTGTGACAGCATACAGCCGCAAACTGCCTCCTTACATCGTTTTCATATATGCGTAATTGAGGCTGTGTCTTTGGAAATGCATCTTTATTTGATATTTTGTTTCCCTCAAATTCGAGGGTGTCTTAAATTGAAAGGAATATGGTACTTGTAACACTATCATCAGAAACATGGAAATGTGGACATACACTATATCATTAAGTGTCAGACGAAATTTGTTGATTCTGTATTTTGGAAAATTGCTGGATGATAGCGTCTACAGACCCAATCTGTGGTCCAGATTTGAGACATGCAGAATATAAATATACCTCAAGAGGAGAAAAGTGTTCCGTTTTGGAGTTAAGTTTCTTTCCAAAGTAGCTGTTCAGCAATAAATTGACACCAAATAGCTACATACGTGTGTCAATTGACAAGCAGAACAAACTGAAAAACTGATGAAAAACTCCTGTATTTCATAATGTCAAACTCAATACTCACCTTGAGTCTTTATTCTTAGCACATGCTCTGCTTAGCATACAGAGACAATCACAATGGTAAGCGGTTTAGCAGGGACACTAGCGCTGCAGGTTCTAATGTGAAATGCATTATATGCAACCAAGGTTGTTTTCAAGCTTCTTTCCAAAGCCACTTTGTTCAGAAAGTAAATAATATCTGATACTTTACTATACTGTCATAAATGCTGTCAATGTAAACCAACTTACAACTGCACAGTAGCAGAGGTCTGAATGATTTTTATTCAACTATCAGTCACTTGTGTTCCTGTTAATAAAAAGAGCTAAATTTAATCCTTTATATATTTTAATACATCAGTAATAGAAAAATCAGTGATAATGTGAGCATTCCCACACTGCCCAAGTAGTATACCCCAAGCCTGCCTTGAAGGGATCTCTCTTATGCACTGAGGAGGAAGTACATTCTCCATGTCTATTCAATTACTGGCCTGCTGCTTTAAGAAAGCTGTTCATCACAGTGTGAACTGTGCCGAATAGGGCAGTGGTTTAATAATGCGGATTACTGTCAACAAAAGTGTAGGCCACCAAATGCTTTTAACTTTTAACCTGCACTATAGAGATATAAAGCCAGGACCCAAAGCTGAATGGCAAGTACTGTTCATGAGCACTAACATGTCCATTCTCCCTGTAGAAAAATGTTCTTGTTGACCTGGATACAAAACAGATTAAAAGCTATTGCTTTCTTCAAACCTTTACTTGCACCCAATTAAGTGTTAAACCTACCATGGCACTTATATTTCTGCATTCTGTTCAGACTAAATTGCCCGGAACCATCTTTGACAAAACACAGTCACCCAGTCTGCCACTACTATTAAATGATTGCAGCTCTAATGTAGTCTTGTCAACGACAATATCTTTTATGGCCAAAAATTAATTTGCTTCTATCTATCCTGTACTACTTTTGTAATTAATCAGAGGTCCCATTTCAGTTAATTATTCCAGAAGGTTGAAATATTCAGTGTTTTTGGAAGACAGCTATAAATCTTCTTTGTTTACCATCCCCATCTCCAATGTAGTTTTCTGAATTGTATTTAAGTGCTAAAGCGGGCAGGAGCTTGGGCTCCTTCCCTGTTGTGTTCCGCAAATAATATCTGAAAATCTCTCTATTTAAATTCAAATTCATTCCCTTATTCTATGTCTTGCATTTTTTCTTTTCTCCATCCTCCTTTCCTCCTCCACTATGCAGCTCCACCCCTGCAACGGTCTCCCTCTGGGAGCAAGTGGAGCTCACTTCCCAACCTTAGAGGCCCGGCTGCACCAGGAAGTTACTCCGCGAGCCAGAGTAGAACCCTGGCCAAACCTATCCTCTCTTCCATTTTCACGTTCTCTACCCCCAAGGTTCCCCTTGGAGGTAATAATGGTTCTTTCCCAACCTTAAAGGCCAATTGGTTTGGTCTCAGCTCCACGAGGGTGGCTCTCTGCAAGCCAAGAGGAAGCCTTGTACTCCTTCCTACATCATAAAGCACTTCTCTCCTATTCTCACTTCCTGAGGTTCTTCCTCCATGCAGGTTTTGCTCCTGTCCCTTAAATTAGCAAAATATTATTTTTTTTATTGGATTCAAATGTGGGAAAAATACTCTTCCTTAAGGAGAAAAATGACTTAAATATTTGTTAATGTTATTTTAAATGTTGGCAGTCCTTTATCAACTTTGAATTTACATAATGACTGAACAAACATACACTTTATAATGGAAGTCAGTCATTATTTTTACAATTCCATATAATATAAAATTTGAAAATAAATATAGCAATGATACTGATTACAATGGAAATGTAAAAATATAAACAACAGAAATATGTCTCAATAACAAGTTTTTCTGAATAATTTGCCTTCAACTCCAATGAGAGAATGACCAATGAAACACAATAAATACATCCACTCTAGCGATGGATATGAAAAAGTTATTAATCTCTCAACATTTGTATTAATCTTGTTATTTCTGGTTGTGTAAACAACCACAAACAAGCTACAACAAGTTTTGAGAGCTCGAGCGTTGAATACATGTTCAATAATCTACAATACAGGGTTATTATGGGTTTTGGAAACTGTCTTGGATTCATTCACTTCTCTTTCAAACACTGTAATTGTTACTTAAAAAGAACATTTCATGCATGTTCATGATTGTTTCACTCTTCTAGCCATAAACAAACGATTGTTCTGCCGTTTTCGTACTTCATGACCGTTCATGGAGGAGGCTGTGTATACAGGTACATAGCAAATGGCTTTAAGAATAAAGGGTCATGATTAGTAATTAATAGGAAGTGGAAAGTTTGTAGTTTAGGCAATAAAAGTGTAGTGCTGGAAGAATAAACTTTTTTTTTTTTTTTAATAATAAAGGTTAAGGTATGATGAAGTAATGTTTTTTTTTTTTGTTTGTTTGTTTTGTTTTTCTGACTGTGAAACAACTTACATGCCATGCATTTTTTATTGTTAAAGGTAGCTGAAGCATGACATTACAAAATATGATTTTAATAACTCAACCTAGGCTGAAAAGGGGATACATTATGATCAAAGCACAAAATGGCAAAAAATAATGACAATTCAATTTAAGAAATTCATGCAAAATAGGTGATTGTGCAAAACAAATATATCTGTCTAAATGTGAAAATGTACTACAGGATATTACATTGCACCTAATAGAATATTCAATGGTTCTGACCTCTGCATGGGTACAATACCTATAATATTACAATCTCACCGTATAAATCACTTAACTTGCTCTTTGGTCAAGGTTTATATTACTCAACATGAATGTCTGTTTATTTGAAAGACTCTAGTAATTAATGGTGAGCATGTTGAATAAGCAGGTTACTTGTTAATAGTTTCAATGTTTCACCAAACCCTGTAGAAGTTTATACTTTGTAGGCCTTTCTATGTATAGGAATCTGTTGCCAGTACACACCAACATGTATCTGTGTGCAGATAAATAAATAAATAAATACAGCACTGTACAGTACAGTAGATACAGTTTCTATGTTTTCCAGACAGATAGTGACTTCCCTGAGGATGGAGTTTGGGGTCATCCTCTAAGGAAGTAGAAAAAGAAATTATCTCAATTTATTCATCATTATTGATAGCTGTCCATCTGAAAAGGGCACTGGCAGATAGCAACTCCAGCCATGCCTGGCCAAGCAGAAGTCAATTTGACAAAAGAAGATCTCCTTGTGGAAACCGATGACCTCAAACCATTATATTGCTCAGTTATAACTGTAGCCAGAATGCATTACTGGTACCAACATTTTGTACGGATAGTCAACTAGAAAATTGTGTATCTTCAAATGTTATTTTAATTGTCTTTGTTTACACTGACCTTATTATTCTGTGGTGTTTGTAATTATTCGGAGTGGTTCAACTTTGCCACTTACGATCTTTGTCTATATAAATGTAGATTCGGTGTGGATGGCACAATAAAAGATGACTTGCCCAGTCATTCTGTTGCTTTTGAATAAATGCAAGGATAGAAACAAAATGAAACAAAAAAAAATCTTGCCATAGCATATGAAAGAATTACTCAACAGTAGAGGTCTGTCTTAATGCTCTAAATAGTGTCAGATCTTAATATCTCCACCCCAATGGTGGCTCATCAGAGGAGGCAGAGAGAGGACTGCCAACTCAGAAACGTTTAAATAAATAAGCTCATTTATAGAATTTTTTTTTTGTAATATAACAATAAATACATAGCTTTAACGCAGAGGCAGCCATCCGATCGACATTCTCCACTCAGTGACCACTGTTCGTTCAGATGCGCTCTCGTCTCCACTGTTGTTATGATTAGCATGTCTATTAGCCAATCATACTCTTCCATTTCTTCAGCTGGCTTGCATGGAACACTGAGTAAAGCCGTCTAAAAAATAGCCAAGAGTGGCCTGTATCCCCTCCCATTTTACCTGTTTTAGCCAATCACAGGACCTTGGATGTTAATACTGATGACAGTCAAAGCATGGTTTAGAAGGACATAGTAAATGCCTATAGATGTATTATTTTTTAAAATGTGTATATATATATATATATATATATATATATATATATATATATATATATATATATATATATATATATATATAATAAAGAGTACTGTTTTTGTAATGTATCTTGATCTGGAAATAAGTTTCATATGTACAAAATGGTATATCATTATTTTGCTGGTCATTTATTTAAGTTTAGCAAATTCAGATTTACATAGTCAATTTTATCTAAACTGAGTGTTAAGCATAATCTTTAATTATTTTCACTGCCCTCATAATCCAGACCATGGAGCACAGAAATTATTCTAAACTAGCACATTACATGTCTACTGCATTCAAAGAGTCATTCATGTCTTTAAACGCTCATTCATGAGATATCCAGTCATACAGAAAAGAAACATTCTTCTTGCGGAGTCTTTACCAGGGCATTTTGTGTTACTGTAATCCAAAGGCGAATAGGTATTTATTTAACAGAGAGAGTGTACAAGGAGGCAATTGACACTAATGATCACATTGAATGTCCTTAAATTTCATACATACATTTGAAAAAACAAACTCTAGTTAGGCTAGTGAGCCTAGACTCTTTTTCCACCTGAAAGCAAAGTAATTTATATATTCTGTCACAGGAATCCAAGATTTATAGCACAGAGGGAAGTTTCACTCAATCTATTATGTATATAGTGCTTCCTTAGTAAAATAAAAGCTTAAGCTTGCAAGTGTAAAAGTAAACCCAATATTGAAAGTAAAGACATGAGGTTTTTAAATAATGGTTGCTGCTCTAACAGTGTAAAAAGCTACTGGTAAGATTGCATTTGTGTTAATTTTTTCTCTTGGTATTCTTTTTTTCTTTCATTTATTCTCATTTACACATAATGGACCCTGTTTATAAAAGTACTTGCCGACAGTCGTAATAAATTAATTGAGTTTAAAACTAACAAAAGTTATCTATATTGCTATTCATAAAATGATCGGAGAATACGGGACTGTTGCGGAGCACTTTATGAATGGGTATACAGTTGTTCATGAATGAAAATCTGCCTCTTTTTGATGACATCGTCAGCATTATTAATGTTTCCTGGTTGCCATCGATAGCTGTTGCAAAATAAAAAATGGAATCCACCGACAGTACTACCGAAACCCAAGTCTGCACTTGATTCAAATGCCCCTATCATGTCTGCCAAAAATTCAGGACATGTTATAATTTAGAAAAAAATTTTTTTTTTAAATAAACAGGGCCTATTTTGTATTTTCATTTTGTTTGGCAACACTAGTAAGCAATTTTCCATATGCACACATAACATTTCCTTTCTTAATTGCAGGATCAATAAATAAAGAAGAAAGAAAGAAAGAAAGAAAGAAAGAAAGAAAGAAAGAAAGAAAGAAAGAAAGAAAGAAAGAAAGAAAGAAAGAAAGAACAGAAGCTTTCTTTCTTTTTTTCAGATAATAGGCCAAGAAAAGAAAGACAAGATCCAATAAAGTTATGATTAGGTTATGATTTTAAGAATTATTATATTATAATAATATTACAATAATAATAATAATAATAATAATAATAATAATAATAATAATAATAATAATAATAAAATAGCCGTATTGCACGCCATATTTTATGCCGTATTGCACACTGTACACAAAATTGATTGTTTTGTGGTGCGCGAAAAAAACAAAACTAACAAAACCAAAAAAACTACTGATCACTGATCAAGCCTCGCACTGATTGTTCGATCAGTGTTTTTTGCAACACAAAACAAGCCCAAATTTCCAACAGAGTGCACCAGCAGCACTGGTACACTGTACATTTTAATGCTCCATGAAAGTAGGTTCACATGGCAGTATTCATCCAAACTGTTCATTGTATAAACTAAATAAAAAGAAAAGGACCGCTGTCAGCCGCTGATCACGGAAAAGAAATAAAAATAATAATAAAATAACTGTCTATTCTCAGTCTCTCACTTGCTGTTCGCTACACAGCACTGTTTCAAAATGAATATGCCAGAAAATATGTTCTTGTGTGAGTATATATTTATATTAATCATTTTCCTTCATATAAAGCTAACAGATTTTTTTTTTTATTTTCAAAATTGACAGTGTTAATCACAGGTATGTCAAACTGTATAACAGAGCAAGTGTAGTAATGACATGTCTTTAAAAAAAATTGTCGTTAGTTTAGACTTGATTGTAGAAAGCGTTCAATAACTCCTAGTTATCAATGGCATTTTGCTGTCATTCACTGTTATGAATAGCAGGTTGACGCTGACCGATGAAAACTTTATGCTAATGAGGTAATCATTAACCTTTCTCTCAATTCGTTAAAAACATGGCTTCATAGACAAAAATCGTTGGGGCTTAACGTCGCATCTGAATGATCTCTTATGAATAGCAACTGCTGTTAAATAGGCGGCTATGGACGAAATCTGATCATGTACTCCTGTTTCTCACTTCGACAGGCATTAACCCTTTGTGAATAGACCCCAATGTTACTAATATTTACAAGGATACCAGTTAAACACACTACTTCGAAATTAGGAATATATTTTAAAAAAAAAATGTTGGATGCAGCGCACCATCATTTTTTGTTGCATTTTAATAAAAACAGAGTTTCCTTCATTTCATGTACAGAAAAATTTATCTTTTTATGGAATTAAATTATAGAATTAAAAAACAAAATGCCTCTCTCTCTCTCTCTCTCTCTCTCTCTCTCTCTCTCTCTCTCTCTCTCTCTCTCTATATATATATATATATATATATATATATATATATATATATATATATATATATATATATATATAAAAATTTAATTGAAATATAATTATACGCCCAGTGGTAGAACAAAAAAAAAAAAATTGTTGTTAATTTAAAGTAAAATGTACATTTTATTCAAACTTGGAATTCACAAAGCAAATATGCTTCAAACACCCATTTCCAAAGCCTTTTATATCCACTGTGCACACATACATTTACACAGAGCATTCTTTTTTCTATCAGATCATTTGTAACACTTTCAAGATCTGTGGTGTGGATGCTTCACTGGTGATGCTTTTGGATGTTCAGCCTAATGCATCGCTGGTTTCATCAAAGGATTGAATACAAGCCACAGTTCTTTTACTGCTGTTATTGGAACATGCTTCAATTTATCTCAGAGGAAATGTGTGAATTAGTAACTAAAACATCAGGACAGAGGGTGAAAACAAACTGAGGCATTCTAGCCAGAAGACAGAATACAAATGCAATTGCAGTTACTGTGTCACTACAACATAACTGAACCCGGTCAAGAGATGACATTATACAGTATCATATGAGACAGAGCTACAGTCTTAAGATTTTTGCTCCAAATTTAGTAAGGAAAAATACATCCAATAAAAGTATCTAACCAGAAATTTTTCAATATGGACATCTTGTTGGAACTATATTAAAATATACATTATGTACCATAATAGTAGTGTGTATTTTTCATGATAATAACCTATATAGACATACAGCATGCTGGTATAAATGTCCATATTCCACTCTGTACAGTGTGGGCACTACAATAATAATATTAATAATTGTAATAAATACAGCTCCAAGATACACAGGCTTTCTGCCAAGTGAAAACAGGATAATGATTCCATTTAAAAAGGTATGGTAACTAACAATGAGATCTATCAACGTGGTATCACTTTACTTGGCAAAGTACTAACTATGCAGGTGGAAATTCAGTAGAGGTGAGGTGTCGGTGAGAAGGATTGGTGAAGAACTCTGTTACATAAATGATACTTTAAATGTATGATCTGTTTGGAATTCCGCATGCAAGAATATTTACAGTAGTGTGCTGGCAACTGCATTTTGATGGAAGCATTTTTTTCACGAGAATTGTTCAGTGTGTGTTCCAGCGTCAGTCATTTCCAGCGTCATTAATTTTCTTGCTGTGGCTTTGATATGAGTTGAGTGCAAAAAACAAACAAACAGAAAAAAAAAAAACGGCACACGTTTTTTATGTTTATTTAGTTTATGTACGATGTTTATTAGATCGTTATCATTGATTTAAAATGAGTATTGTAAACGTAATTCTTAGGTACCAATCCTTATTTGCGTCGTCTGTTTGAATTTCAGTGTACATTAATGTCTCTATTAATATTATGGTTGTAAAATTCACTCGCCTACTTTGGTTGTTGATAGAAGTGAAAACCAACAGCTTTTGTAATTGTTTGAATACTAGAACTGGTAGGCTGCTGTATATGGGTCCACCTACAGAATCGCCACATAACAAAGTGTTAGACAAATGAAAACAGGTAGCTTTTTTGACGTGCTAATGACTTGCTGTTTTATTCAGCCACAAATAAAATAACGTTACCATATGCCCTTTATTCACGATTGATATATTTCTATCGATAATTAGTGCAACACGCTCTGATAAAAAAAAAAAAAAAGATATATGTTCTTTGAACTTTATAAAAAAGTTTACCTTGCGAAGAAAAATCTACTTGCAAAAACGTGCCATATACTACAAAATAAATAACTAAATAAATAAATTAATAAATACATAATAAAAAAACTTAAAAAAAAAAAAAAAAACATTTGTTAACTATCAGGAATTATAATTTGATTTTCATAATGTTAAAAACAGTTTTGATGAAATGTATTCAAGTATTTTTTTTTTTTTTTTTGCAACCATCCTTTAACATAGTTTGTGTTTGCATGTTTGGAATTCACAGTAGTCTGGCAAAATCTAACATCTGTTTAGTTATGTTTATGTTAGGGATGAGTAACCTACTGGGAATATTATGACAATTTTATTTTACCTTTTATTTTCGGTGATCCAAAAACAAATGATGTGAAACATGCATGGCTAGGCGCAAAACAGTAAATACCAACTTTAAATGCAGGGCTTTATAAAGTTACTACATAACTCAGTTGTTGATTATAACCACCACTAAAACATTAATAAACAATTCACAAGTGGATTATTCAGTGTCTAATTGCAGGGTAGTATTTGTGTTGTCGTTGTTGTTGTTATTGTTGCAGGATTCATTTTTTAAATGCAGTAGGAGAGTGATGTGTTTCTTGACAGTTGCAAAATCCAGCAGATACAACTTCCTTATTTAAAACCTTGTCCTGAACCTTTTCAAACATAATCTTCTACAAGGCATGATTCAACTAACCATTAAGGCAATGACTTATTTTTTTTTTCTCGTAACCCCAGATTTCCTTTGATGTACACATTTAAAGACTAGATGCTTAAGAAAACTGTCCAGGACACTTGGAAGGAGGTGAGGGTTGTAATAAGCAAATTGCTCAGAAGTAGTAAGTCTGCTGCCCCTTGCCTACATCACCATCAGGTTTAAGAATGTTTAGGGGGCTAATAGATCACTTGGAAAAGAGGGAGAGAAAAGAGAGAGAGAAACAGAGAACTGCGGGAAATAAGAGCAAAAGAAGAATAACGATATTTCCGCTAAAACTAATCAATCAGGAATTTATAATAGCTTCCATGCAGAACTGCTGACTCAGGGTCACCAGCTTCTGTGACCCATAAACATAAGGGCAATGTTCACGTAAGAAAGAGAGATAAGGGAATCCTAAACTAATTGTCCAGCCAATGTCAGGGCTTTCAATGCCTTCCATTTACACTCCAATCCATTTTTTAATCACTCCCTTATTACTTTAATTCCCAAGAGAAGGTTTTGCTTTCTTACCCACAAGCCATCTAATGTGCACATACATGTGTTTCGTTGTCTATTTTGTAATGCATGTACATATTAAACAAGCAACTTCCTTCTCAAAACAAAATCCACATAAAATAAATAAGCACATCTCAACAAATAAAAAAGGAAGGCAGGCGTTCAGTAAAAACAAACAAGCATCTCTCGTTCAGCCAGATAAAAAAAACAACATCTCATAAAATAAGTCTTCGGAGCTATCCCAGCAAATGAAAAAGAAACCAGATTTGTGTACTTACTTAAAATGCTTTGGCTTGTCCTTCTGTCTCTGTGGCTCTGAGCTCCAATACAAAAAGTTGTCAGTGTGCTCAGCCTTATTGCTGTGTTTTAACCACCAGCTTGCTCTGCACTGGCTGGGGGATTAAAGCACTTTTAAACTCTCACAGACACCCCATGTGACCAGGGAAAGTCATTGGTGAGGGCTCAGGAATAAATTATGAGCTGAGCTGTCCGTGCACCCCCTAGCCAGTGTTTCGGGAAGTGTATGCTTCAAAAACACACACACAGATACATGTCAGTGAATTTAGCTAGGAACTGTTTTAAGAAATCCACTAGAATTATACTATCTATTATGTTTTCCTTCTGGTCCTTTACTGAATGAAAACCAGAAACACTGCTCTATTGGAAACTGTTATCTCCCTTCTTTTTAAATCACTTTTCTTCCAATGGAGCTGCTGTATTTACTGAATTCTCAATTATTGGAGAAAGCAGACACCAGAGATTGCTTACAGACAAAATGTATTTACATGTAAAAAGTTACATATCTCATCCTTTCATTGAATCTACATTTTAAGGTTAGCCAACAAACAAAAAAATGTTACATTGATTGTTGCTAAGAAACAATTTTTCTCAAGTAATGTAGAAAATAACAACAAAACTCCTAATTGCATACAAGTAGAGCACATACGTTTTAATGGATATTAAAACAAACATGATTTTATAAACATTGTCTTGAGGAAATGAACATCAATTATCAACATATCGTCTGATTTAGTGATTAAAAAATAAACCATGGATGGAAAAACTGATTGCTTGCTGATGCATACGAACATACATATTACCATACAAATGAGTATGAGACTTTTTGTATTTCAATATTTGACAACCTGGGTTTAAAAGATTAAAATGTGCGACAACAGGGTTGCCAGTGGTGGGGGCCACTAATGTTTCTGAATGATAACTATCTTAAACAGCAGAGGAATCAAAATTCTATATTATCACACATCATGAATGGCCATGACAACCTGGCACTGCATCTTTTAATTGTTGAAAAGAGTGCACACCTCAGTTTTGTATTTACTGGTTCAAATGTGTTTTTTTTTTTTTTTTGTTTGTTTTTTTTTTTCCCCACTAAGACTGGCGCCATTCACACTTCATACTGCTGCATTCTTCAAATTGTGTCCACCTAAAACTATTTATTGTGTAAATTATCTTTTTTCCATGTCCTATATTGTGTGTATGTTGGAATCAGAACTCACTGTGATGTAAATTGTTAGTTTCCTAATCTGGATTATGCAATGACATCGTTTATACATCTTTTGGTTTTCATTAACAGAAAGAAAAACTGCCAAACGTTGTCAGCAAACAGCCAGCAATTATAGAAAAGAGAGGCGAGTTTATAAAGAAAGCAAAAATTACCAAAAATATGGGTTTATTATATAATGAGCTTGTTATACATATTAATTAAATCCTTAGACTTTTGTCAAAATCTCAGAATGACCTACTTACTATACTTGAAATATCTGAAATGCTGAACACATTTAATGTTACACAGAAATTTGCGTTTTAAAGCTGTTTTGAAATCACAGCTAAGTCTTTCATATCACAGATGTTTTTTTGGTTTTTTTTTTGGAACTGAAGCATATAAGAAGGATAGTGCAGCTTTGATAGTCTTTTGTATTTCTTTTCTTAAGCTTTCTCTCTGGGTCTGGAATGCAAAGTATTTTTTAAAAACAATGCCAGCTAGCTTGGTGGCTAAAAAACAGAGGGTGTACATTTACAAATCAATACTGAGGTTCAGAAGCCTTTGCATTAAACATGAGCCTTCTGTAGCTCTCAGACCTAATATCGCTGTCATCAAACTAACCTGCTCTCAACAGCTCATAGCTCTTAAAGATGCAGCGTCCATTATAAAAACATATTAGTTTAAAACAGTAAAGCACAAACATTTCGCTGATTGCAGTTTAAAGTCCAGTGTCGGTATCGTTAAAATTAGTAATTACTACCAGCAAATTAAAAATTCATTCTTGTATTTAATAAGTTAGAGTCTCAGGAAAGCACTGTTGATTCAAACCAGTGTTTAAAATAAGCACAGAAAACTGAACCATGAAAGCAGAGGATTTAAATCTCTCTCTCTCTCTCTCTCTCACTCCCCCCCCCCCCCCCCCCCCCCCCGTGTGTGTGTGTGTGTGTGTGTGTGTGTGTGTGTGTATATATATATATATATATATATATATATATATATATATATATATATAAAAGCTCTCTGTCTCTAGACAGAGATATTTAAATTAATACATTGTGTGTGTTATGTGATATGTACCACATATAATGGTAATTTTTTACACATTAAAAGAATCGTTTCGTATCATACTTTACCAACATTTGGAAAAGTTCATCAGCACTGAGCCTGGGAGGGGGGGTTTGTGGGGGTTTTTTGCACATCATACACATGGGAGGAGTCATACGCAAAAAATACTGTATCATATAATAAACGTACCCCCTCAACTCAACAGCAAAACACAGACACAATGAAGCGTCCTTACCTTAGTATACCGGTAAGTTAGTTTTCATCACTGATAAAAGGGACACATACTGCATGTTATTTCTACACCCACACACTTTGGGAAGCAGAATAACCATTGCTTCAGTTGTATTGCATGTACAGTAGACTTTATTTTTGAAATAGTAGAAATTGTATTTCCTCTATGATACCCAGTTTTACACACATATTGTACAATCATGTTATCAAGCTTATCCAGTTAGGTAAGATGATATCTACTGGAGTATAATCCACATATGACTTTTTACAGTTTTTGGCCTACCTTTTCCCAGTAAGCCTAAATAAAAGTTGATGAATGAGGAGTCTGATAGACACTGTTCCTTCTCCAGTGGATACACCTCGAGAAGCAATGATGTCTATCCAGAAATAAAATTACAACATTTTTAAACCAAGGTTTCACCACAGGGTTACAGATTGGAGGTTTCATCTCACTGAATGCAGATATATTATATATATATCTTGACTAACTGATAATGGTCTATGTGGTATTATTCAATTTATATATGCTATACTTATATATATTATATTATAGATATACATATATACTCTATATATATATACAAGATGGAGTTTGTATATATTTTACTTCAGCAGGAGATTATTCTTCAGAAAACTTCCCTGTTACTATTAGAAGAGAATATACAGAAATATACTTCTTCATTATTAAGAATAGGAAGTCAATTCAGAATAAAAAGTACCAGATGTCTGAAACCAACATCAGAGTGCTTTCTATAAACAATGACATTTTCAACAGTACAAAATCGTAAGATAGCAAGTTTAAGATGATAAAAACTAAGAGTGCAACGTTACGGGAAGTTATATATATATATAATATATATATATATATATATATATATATATATATATATATATATATATATATTATATAATTTTAATTGATATATCCAGTTAAGTTATATTAAGACAAAATACATAAAACAAAAGATTTTTTGAAACGTGGATTCATAGCTCAACTCTTTGGTAGAATTGATATGCTTATTGAAAGTGAATTGTCTCCACTTTTCAGTCAACATGAAGAGATCCAACTAATCTATAACCCCTTAACCCTACCATATCTATTTGGGTCTTCTAGAAATAGTTATTGGGTCAAACAAACATGCCAGTTGCCTAAGCCCTGAGCTGTACTGCAATCATGTGTACAAAAATGGGTAATTGGGCATGAAATTTAATTTAATGCAGTATTTACTTTTGATCAGGAAAATAACATGTAATGTAAGCCCCTGAAACAAAATAGTTCAGAAAGATAGTTTTGCTTATGTCATAAAGCTGCATTTAGAATAATTTACCACTTAAGTACAGATGGTAACGAGAAACATACAAATCACAGTTAAAAGAAAGAAAGAAAGAAACTGTATTTGGTTATGTAGTCGTCTGGTGGTTATCAGAAATTATATAGCATTTAAGTAAATAAATACATATCTATAAAAAAAAAAAAAAACCCTTAGGGATTACTGTGACATATAATGGAATTGCCAAAAAGTTTTTTGAATTAAGCACTCCTCATTCTCCCTGTGATTATCTGAAATTGTACTTCCGTGTTGGTTTGTATTCAGTAAATAACTCAAATCATCCTGGACCTGAAAAGAAACACCACTTTCAGGAAATCAGCCATTAAGATAAATATAGATTCCTTTTTGGAGAATGCCTGCTTCTTGTTGTTTTTCATTCTCAAAGCCATGTCTGACACAAGCCACCTCTAGGCATGGTCTCTGATTGCTGTTCGAAACTATCCAGGCCTCTGTCTGTTGAAAGCCCCCCCCCCCCCCCCCCCCTGCTGGCCCTTTGTCATCCCTCCCAGCACTGGGGTCTTTGTGTGTAAGTGACATCTAACTCAATGGTAGAGTGACATGACCTGCTGTTACATACCACTTTTTTCTGACTTGAATTCAGATTCAGTCTCCAGAAGAAAAGCTTGAATCACCTGTACTTTTAGGTTTTCATTCGGTCCCCTGTCTGGCTCAAGAGTGTATTGTAGCAAGCAACCTGTAGGGGCTGTTGAGTATATTCACCAGTGGAAAAGCAGTGCAAGGCTCATACACTCACTTAACTGCCTCCCTCTACTTTGCTTTAATAATCTGATATTACAGAGACTTTGAAAAAAAGATTGCATACTTGTGTACACACAAACTATGCAGGTCTTCAAATAATTCAAATGAATGAAGCAAGCACATATCACTTCATAAAAGCTGGAAAATTTCAAGCAACCAGTGAACTCACTTTCAATAATTTATTATCTGTTATTTCTGTTTTTAGTATATGTATTAGAACTGTCAACAATATAAAGATTTATTTTTCACCTTTTGAAATATCACATATCATACAGTATTTCTCTGGTTCCTATTTCTGAACATGTTATTGGGCAGCTGAGAATCTTGACAAAATAGCACCCCCTGCTGAATTTCCTTATATAAATATTGATGTTATGTGATGAAGACCCTGTAATTTACTACACTTGCATGATGATGCTATCACAGTATGCCATCTATTGCCACCACGTATCAATAGGAGATTAAAATCAATTTATTCAAATTATATACAAAATAATAACCAAGCTACACATAGCAATATGAATTAAGTAATTCATTGAATTAGAAATGTTTTTAAAAAAAGGAAAAAAATATTGTTTACAAATTACATCACAACCGTTGTGAATATATATATATATATATATATTTATGATATCTATATATATATATATTATATATATAATAGATATATATATTATGAAATTTATAACTTCGGAATTTAAAAACATAAATTTTTATTAAAGTATATATATATATTATATATATGTATATATAATTATATATATATATATAATATATATATATATATATATATATATATATATATTAATATAAATATTATATATATCAAGGGTGATTTGAAAGTGAGGTTACCACATCAATGCACCAGATCACTGAGGTGGTAAACTTTCTCATCATCCTGTATATAATATTACTTTTTTACAAAACATTCTTAAATCATTTTCTATGGTAAAATAAATACATTTAAAACCATAAATGAACAAGTAAGTACACAAACAGTCCCTGCCATTGTCTGTTTGCTTGAGAGTCTAGCAATGGAGCTGGGGTGGTCGTCATTGTAGCGTTGTTTCCATCAATACCCACAATAAAACACCCTGTCACTGTTTCTTCTGACCTCTTTTCAAGGCTGTGTAATGTTAATAAATCAACTGGTCGCTCCAAGGTTACCTGCATCAATTTAAGAGAAGTGCCCTCCTACTGAGGAATGAAATAAGACCCACATGTCTAAAAAAATTCCATATAATCTTACTGAATACAAATATGTATTGAAAAATCTCAAAAATATATATACGGTATTGCAAGCAACTGGATTTCATTGACCAACCCGATCCATAATAGCTGTTTTGGTTATTCACATCAAGGGGAATAAAAAGGCTTTAATGTACAGCTGACCTTCCATTTCCATTGACCTTATTTATTTAAAATACGTTATTAAAATATTTATTCAAATCTTAGCTAACATAATTACCTGTACACCAAACAATGCTGTGTGAGTTACCTTTCCACAAATGAACAAAGACAACTTTGGACTGAATGTGCATCTTGATCATTTCTTAAATGGCGGAAGCTACTGTACTCTTTTTGGTTTATGTCTGTTGCACCAGATAACTTTCCCCCAAGGAACCTGATTCTTCTAAATAAAATATTTCTACTTTCTTTTATTTTGCCTGTAATACTGCATTGAGGGCACATAAACTCTCCTTGCACAACCTTAAAGTGATTTAAAGTGACTAGACAGAAAGTGACAGACCAGACCTGTAAATGTAATCTGTAACATGGAATAAACCTAGCCTCTGGAAGCTTTGCTCCTTTTTTGGGGCACTATTTTAAATTTAGAAAACATATTTGTCCTAAGGTTCCCTCATTCATATGTGAATAATATTGTATCCACTTGAAGACCCCAGAGATGTACTCTACTTAGCTCAATTCAAGTGGTTGTCATGCTGATGCGCTGGGGAGACCGCACTGTGGTTGATCCCCGGAGCCAGCATCACAGCCGTTGTGTGTGCTGATGCACTGGGGAGGCAAAATAAGCTGATCCCTGGAGCCAACATTACACTTCAGCCATCAACACCAGGCAGAAGGATATCTACATCATCAGATGGAAAGAAAGGCAAATAGATGGAGATGCAGATGAATCACATTAGTTTACTGTAAAGCTACATCTTAGTTGGTGCTTATCTTGGCGAAAGCCAAATTCAAATCAGCATGAAGTTTTAACATCTACTCTCATGTAATGTAAACCATGAAGATCTGGATATGTCCAGTGACTGCTGTGACTAGTGCAGCTGGCAACAAGGGAAATACATTGGACAATACGGTTAACGACTTAGGAATGGAAAAGGATATGAGAATGGAGAGTACTTCACAAAAGACTAGTTCAAGATCTGCAGTTAGCAAAGACATGTAACTCCAGGTTTGTGTCTGCAGCTGGAGCCAGGCGACAATGGTCAGAGATTTGAATATTCTTCAAGGGAGAATGAAATGCTTGAGGGAGAAGGGACAAGGGCCTCACATTGATCAGTACTTCTTACGAGGTCAGTCAAGTCAGTAGAATGAAATCCAGTGACAAGAAGCAAACTGCAGTTCGCAGGATATCAGCACACCTGTCGTAGATGTGAGGAGGACTTGCATAGATACAACTAGTGATGAACCTAATGATCCTTGCCAACCCGATCAGACGAACCAGCATAAGATAGAAAAGAACCTCAACAGGCACAAGCCTGCAGTTAAATGGCCAAGAGCTTGTGAGAAAACAGTGTGGGACCCAATAAACATGGATCTCTGTTTTGCGTTGGAAAGGTTAACTGGAACAGTTGAAAAGAAGTTGGATATATTTGGTGACATCATTTACGCATATGGAGGTAAGAGGTTTGGAGTTGAAAAAAGGAAGGAAAAAGTACAAACTTCCTGGAAAGTCTAGACGGCAGCAGGAGATTGAACGCTTACTTCAAAGGAGGCAGCTGAGGAAGCAACGGAGAAGAGCAGAACAAAGTCAGAAGGAGGGACTCAATCTGTTAAAAAGGGTCATAAAAGATAAACTTGCAACATTGCACAGAGCTGAGTGCCTACAGAAACGCTACAAAAAGTAGTGTGCGAGAATAATGGCAGGATGCACCATTTCTCTACTGGCTTTTACCATGGCAATGGAAGTAATTATTAAGGCATCAAAATGGGTAGTGGGAGGAGAGTGCTTGCTTTTGGAATGTGACTACCACCAATTCGAGCATACATAAATGACATGACAACCATGACTACAACAGCAGCCTGCACTAATCGGTTACTGGGCAAATTAACCAATAAATTGAATGGGCACAAATGCAATTCAAGCCCACTAAATCAAGGAGCATCTCTAGAATTAAAGGTAAAGTACTAGACAAAAGGTTCTAAATTAATGGTGAGGCAATACCAACAGTGTCCGAGAAGCCAGTGAAAAGACTAGGGAGATGGTACAACGGGGATCTAAAGGTCACAGTTTATGTGGGAGAAGTTAGACAATAAGCAGAGGAAGGGTTGAAGAGAACAGCAACGCTTTACCAGGCAAACTGAAACTCTGGCACTTTCAGTTTGGTCTACAGCCAAGGCTGCTGTGGCCACTGACTGTTTACAAGGCTTCTTTTATAACATTTGAGAAGCAGGAAGCTTTAATCAGTTCATACGTCAGGAAATGGTTGGAAGTTCCACACTGCCTCAGCAGAGTGGGACTTTATGGTAAAGGAATACTGCAGCTACAAGTCTCTGCTCTAACCCAGAAGTTTAAGTGCGCCAAGGTCCAACTGGAAATTACATTATATTCATACGTAAGGTAGGCAGCACCTGTGTTGAAAACTGGAAGAAAGTGGGTGGCAAAGAAAGCCATGGAAGATGCAAAGGCTACCCTTTAAATCGGTGATATTATGGGGAAAATTCAGCATGGAAGAGGGGGTCTTGGTCTCAGTTCAACTCCTCCTCAACCCCAGCTCAACAGAAGAAGCTGGTAGTCAAGGAGGTGCAAAAGCAGGAGGAGAGGGTGAGGTATGTAAAGGCCAAGCAGGGAGAATGGATGAGATGGGAAAGTGTGGAACAACGCAAGATCAGCTGGCGAGACCTATGGACAATGGAACAGAACAGGATCTGTTTCCTCATCAGATCAACATATGATGTTCTCCCATCACCACAGAACCTAAACCTCTGGGTGTGTGAGGATCCCTCATGTCCTTTATGTTCATCACCTGCAACATTAAGGCACATTTTGACAGGATGTAAGGTGGGTCTTAGCCAAGGACAGTTTACTTGGCACCATAACCAGATCCTACGATGTTTGGCCTTAGCACTGGAAGACAAGCATAACATGACCTATAAGTTGCCACCAGTTCCATCAAAGCATTAAACACAAAAGACAATATTCCTCCGTGCTGGAGAGCAACCACTAAGAAAAGTTGTTAAAACCAAGCCTCGCCCAGGACAACTGGAAGCTACTAGAGACTGGAAAATGCTGGAAGATGTTGTTCAATGGCTTTTTTTTCCCACTGAGATCACCACTAACCTTCGACCAGACATTGTCTTGTGGTCTGGATCAGCACGCCTTGCTTATCTGGTAGGGTTAACAGTGCCATGGGAAGATGCTGTGGATGAGGCGTATGAGAGGAAGAAACTTCGGTATGCTCAACTAGCTGCTGAAGCGGAACAACAAAGATGGAGTGTCCGGGTTTACCCAGTGGAGGTTGGTTGTCGAGGATTTGTGGCACATTCTACAACCCGGTTTCTCAGAGATGTTGATTTTAGTGGTCAAGAGTTGTGTCGCACAGCAAAAAACTTATCTGAAGCAGCAGAAAGGAGCAGCAACTGGCTATGGTTGAGACGGAAAGATTTTGGCTGGGGATCTCAAGCACAATAGAAAGAAAGAAACACTGATATACCGGTAAGTAAGCTGGGCTGAGCTAGTCAATGAAACACTGAGGATGGAAGGTGCCCACTTGAAGACCCCAGAGATGTACCCTACTTAGCTCAATCGAGATGGTTGTCATGCTGGAGTGCTGGGGAGACCGCACTGTGGTTGATCCCCGGAGCCAGCATCACAGTCTTTTTGTGTGCTGATGCGCTGGGGAAGCAAAATAAGCTGATCCCTGGAGCCAGTATTACACTTCAGCCATCAACACTAGGCAGAAGGATAGCTACATCATCATATGGAAAGAAAAGCAAATGGATGGAGATGTAGATGGATCACATTAGTTTACTGTAAAGCTACATCGTAGTTGGTGCTTATCTTGGCAAGAGCTGAGTTCAAATCATCATGAAGTTTTAATAACTACTCTCATGTAATGGAAATCGTAATTGGGTTAGAGGTAGGGGATTATGAAATAAATTAGCTAGGATTAAATACAATAAAACCAAAAGGCTTCAATATTTAAAATGTGATTTAATATATATATATTGCTGTTTTGTTCAGTCTGCACCAGAATTTTAATATCAGGCTTATACAAAGAATTGGAGGCACTTAATTAATGCTTCTTATCAATATGCTTTGTGTTTTTTTTTTTTTTTTTTTTTTTTTTTTCTGGCAGAATAATGTGTCATATTCACAGGATTTGCTGCCTCAGTTAATTACCAACTTCTACTGTTCAGATGTTCAGAGGCAAGCAGGATAAATTATATTTAGCAAAACTAATATTTAACAGAACGTTTATTTGGGGCTTCTGGTACATTCTTAAGGATAATATGAGTACAGACAGTGGCAGTCAATTCCAATCCTGTTTATTCTTTAGGGTGAGGTACAGTTCTTTTGTACCACTGGTAGGCGTTATTTTGTACCTGGATGAATCTGTCAGCTGTCCATCCATAACTTCCATAACACTCAATAATACTACTATTACTAATATACATATATAGTATTAGTTCTCAGAGGAAATATAGTAATACATGTATCAAGCCATGCGCATTCATTCACTAAATATGTCTCTCTTAAAAGTATATGTTTTAACAAATATGTTTTTCATTTTAAAACAGGGTCATCGGGGACAGCACTACAGTTATGGCCAAATGTTTTGCATCACCTAGAATTTTAGGATAGAGGCATAATTAAAACAAAAAACAAGCAAAGAAAAACTACATGAACATAGTTTAGATCTTTTAGTTAACATCATGTAATCAAAGAAACTACAAAATGATGTTGCAAAAGTCTACCGGAAGCCATAATAGTGGTACGATATTTCATGTTAGATTTTGAAAAAAATGTCACATTTTTCAAATGTTGTCAGTTTTTTTGTTAAGTGCAGTATATTGAAAAGTACAAAGTGGTATGTAATTCAATATGATGATGTGACATTATTGAGCAGGTTTTAGTTGACGTTATGAAGCAGAATTATTTAACCCTATAAGGCGATACAACGTTTGGCCATAGCTGGAGGTTAAATGCCTCTCTACTTTGATTGAGATGTGTGAAACTGTCCCACCCCTTCAGGGGTTACTAACCAACCAGGTGCTTACTCGAATACTGACATGACTTGCTGCCAATAAGATGCCTGACTCACAAAGAAACTGCTGAGGTCCTGAGGTGAAATGGCTTAGGAACAAATTGAATGGAAAACTGGAAACTTTCCTATAGCTAGTTTAGTACTAGATCTCTTGATTTTAGATCCCTTGATTTTAGATCCCTTGATTTTAGATGCCATGATTTAAAATATATTTTCATTCCAAACTGCTCATTTGAGACGTGTATAATGAATGGAAATTCATAATAGGAAAGATTTATGAACATATTTTGTAAGCTACAACCACTTGACAGCAAATTGTTTAAAGAGACCTATTTTAAAGCTGCTTCTGACTACAACAATCACGTCCAGCTGTCCTGTGAATAATCCAGAAAGCATCTTACTGTCCAAGGAAACCATGTAAGGAAACCTGCGCAGACTGGCCCTCCTATTTTATAATTAATCACAAGGGATCAGTATTGAATACCAAACTAGCTCTACCTTCAACCCAGGGAGCACAAATGTAGTCAGAATAAATACAATCAAAGTGTTATCATACCTCAAACCATGTCATGTTTTGTTTTACTTAATTACATTTTACACCTTCATATCTAACACTAAGAAAAAAACATATTTGACTGAAATGCTTTTTTTTTTTTTTTTTTTTTTACTTAAAGGTCCAGTTTTCACAAATTGAAATACAGAACATGTCAGTTATGACAGAAAATGGCAAAGAAATAACTTCAAAGTTTTGTTGATTTTTAAAATTTTATTTCGTAATTGTATACCCCTTTCATGAAAAACGTTCAAACTGAGGCATTAATCCCAATGGATAATGAATATTGTACAGGCATATTTCTTTCATTTCAGTTCATTCATCTAATATATAGCATATCTATTTTAATCTTTTTTTTATTTTAAACCATAAAGGCAGCATTTGCCAACTGTACTGTTTGTTCAAATTGGTGTTTGTTTTTTTGTTTTTTGTGATGTGCCAATTAAAAATAAATCCATTCTAGATACTGTGCTACAGCTTATAGGAACTTAAGGGGCCTACAATTACCCCTCTTTACCCTATTGCTATGATTAATTTATCTTGTGATGGACTGTGAAAATCATTTTATAAAGCATCATTATGTCAGTGAACTATGACAATTTCTGACCTTACACATGTCCACTGCAAAAACATAGTGAAACACGACAAAGTAAACTGATGACCGTCTTACCCCATGGTGAAAAGCCTGATATCCTGCCCAGATGTGCTCTATCTGGCTGTACTGGAGCAAACGTTTGCCTTGAAGGTAAGACTACATTCATGTTGTAGTGCTGACTTTCCCTGTACTAATAACACTGCCTATCAAAACACAGGAAACATGATGTACGTTTCAAAGCATACACTGGAATGCAGATACCTCTTGGTTCTTGGGGGGGGGGCATTCATCTATTTTTAAATAAAATGTCACCTTTGTGAATTTCCTCCAGATGTAATCATAATATTACGTACAGAGTGTGTTGTATTCACCAGTGGCTCAATTTAGATTTGATTGGCAGGTTTTATATTATTACTGTTTTTCAGTTTAATGAAATAAAAGAGTTCTAATCGTAAGAATTGCATTATTAGATTTGACCCTGCTTCATTGTTGTTTTAATAATGTGGGAGAGGTAAGTTCAGTAGACACAACAGTAAACGCTAGTATTGCCTTGTGAACAGGATGGCTTGCAGTGGTGAATCAGACCAGAACAGAAACCACAGCAATGAATGGTGGGGCGAAACTGTAATGCTACGGTACTCAGTATTTTATTAAATAATAAACAAAATAAAGATTTAAACAAAATAAAACACCACAAAACAAAAGGCGTGTTGGCCAAACAAATAAACAAATAACAAACAAGTATTGTGCTGGTGTGTAAGCCAGCCCACTTAGAAATTGTTATTATTCCAACTTATTTACCTCCTTACTCCCCACTCGTTCTCCACTCTCAAACACCCTATTCCCTGAGCGCAGACAGCTGCAGGCTTTTATATTTTGGCCAAGGGGTTAACTAGCACCATGTAACACAATTTTTGTTCCTGGGTAGTAAGTGTTATTTCCTAATTGCTTATGCCTCAAAAGTATAGAAAATGGCTATTATTCCCCACAAACTTTGCTTTTGTGACCAGGACAATGATATTTCAAAATATCACTATTTCCAATGGGAAAACGGGCAAATGTGTGTCTTTTCGTTCACATAAAGTCAGAAAAAAACAACATGTGAATCCAAATTAACATTGTATTTATACTAAAGTAATACAAAAATGACTACAAAAGATTTAGAAGTGAGTAGTTTTTCGAGATTTACGATTATACTGTATTTACAATATAATCGTAAATCTCGAAAAACTACTCACTTCTACTACTCACTGCCTTGATTATTATTATTATTTATTTATTAGCAGATGCCCTTATCCAGGGCAACTTACAATTGTTATAAAATGTCACATTACAAGTTATGACATTATAAAATATCACATTACAGAATATCTGTATGAAGCACAGAGGAGAACCCGGGGTGGGGTGGGGAGGGGTGAGAGGGCAAAGGGAGTCAAGGCAGAAGGTGAGGGACAAGAAGAGGGTAGAGGTTGCTTAGTCTTCAGAGAGTTGGGAGAAGGAGTCAATAGTGGGGAGGTGCGAGAGCAGCAGAGGAGAACACAGAGGGGGAGAGGGAACTGAGGTTTCGACGAATGGTGACAGAGGGGTTCGGCAGAGCAGGAAGGGAGTGACAGAGCAAAGGAAATAAAGTAGTGGTCAGAGATGTCGAGAGGAGTGACTGAGAAGGCAGGGGGCAAGCAGTCCCTGGTGAAGACGAGGTTCAGTTGACGGCCCACTGAGTGAATGGGGGAGACGGGGAGAGACAGAAGGTGAAGGCATGAAGAAGAGGAAGAAATCCAGTACAGTGGTTAGGGTTGGAGAGGTGGATATTGAAGTCACCTAGTAGAACAACGGGTGGTGGGAGAGGGGAGGGAGGAGAGGAGAAAGTCGAGCTCATCAAGAAAGTGAGTAAGGGGTCCAAGAGAGCGGAGGAGGTGACAAGGAGACACAAGAACAAGAGGAGAGGATAACGGGGATATTAAAGATAGCCATGGTATGGAGCAGCAGAGGAAATTAAGTAGAATGGGTAATTGAGGGGGTATTGTGAGAGGAAGATAAACACAGGTACAGGAGGAGCAAGTGAATAATAGAGAAAAGAAAAAGAAAGGAATGTATGCAAACCTGGTTTGGAGTTGGAGCCGTCAGATCGACGCTTGGATAGAACATTTTGCAGCCAGTCCACATTGGCCTGTCCTCTTGTGGACGACCACAATGTAGACTACCGGCCTTTTGGCGATAAGGCCCTTCAATGAGCTGGCACTGAGTGCTGTTACACTAGCTTAGCATCACTGCTTGTATAATGCCCTGTAGGTTAATAGCTGGGTGCTGTAGATGATAGGTTGCAAATTACCCTAAATCCAGTCAGCTGCGCCCTATGCAAGTTGTTAGATTTTTACACCAACACAACTTGCTCACGTTACAACCTTAACTGGCAATTATTCACTTTACAAATTAAATATTATATACTTACAGAGCGATCGGTCTGTCAACTGCTAGCCTTCCTGCAGTGTTGTTACTGCAGACCCCAAAAGTTGCTGGGAGAGAAATAGGTCCTAGCTTCAAACAAACACTTGTAAATCTCTGGGGAGAGCGATTGGTCCGTCGGCTGCTAGCCCTCATGCAGTGTAGTTACATGCAGGATGCCTGTTGATGTTGGTGTATATGATGTTTTTGGTTGTTTCTAATCAACAAGCAACACATATAATATGAGAGACAATGAAAATAGTTGGTCATTTTTAGTACCATGAGAATGAGGAGACCACAGGTTTGGTTTACACTTTTAAAAAACTGATGTTCCGATTTGTGGTTTAATGTTATGAATTTATGGAGGAATAAAGATTGGTTAGAAAATGTTAGAATGTCCAAGGCAACGTTCCATTACCTTTGCCGAGACCTGGAACTCATCATTGAGAAATAACAGACACGGTTACCTCAACCTATCCCTGTCTGCAAAAAGATACTAGTGGCATTGTGTACGACTTGCTACACACATTGAATATCGCTCACTTGGACACATGTTTTGAATAGGACAAGCAGCATGTACCATTACAAAATAATTGCCATGGTTGATGAAACCTTTTCCAAAACCCAGAAACCTACCTAATTGAAACTCAGCGTAAGTACAATCACCAACAATCACAGGCTCGTATAGTGCTAGTGGATCCTTTTGGTCAAGTGATGCTGATGTTTATTAAAGTGTTATGAGTGCCATATAGCCACACTACCCAAAACAGTGGGCACACTTCATAACTGTTGTCAAACACATCATGAGGAGTTCAATGAACGATGGATTGTGGAGGTACACACAGAAGAACATCGCCTTCACTTGATTTGTGGACTGCTATCCAGGTCTTCTGTGCTGAAAGAGTTACAATTCAAACATCCACTTTATTTATTTATTATTATTTAATTATTATCTATCACAAATGGTCCCCTTGGACAATACCAATAGGTAAGGTCTACTTAAATCGCGGTAAATTTAAGCCTACAAACAATGATATTTGCTTCCTTACTAAAACAGAGTGCTGCCATTTATTAAAGGCAAGCATGCAGCATCCCCCTGCAGTTGACTTGCCCATGCATTGAGACTGCACGTCTGCATCCACTGAATTGGTTGGAAGTTAAGGTAAAGTTTTGCCAAATTATACAACTTTGGAAATCGATTAGAAACAGCTACAAAACTTGGTTACCCAAGGGCATCTGGCATACGTTGATAAAGGCAATGTATGCAGCATGTTTGTTGTCATGTTATAGCAGCCTCTGTGTAGCCTTTTGTTTAATCTGTGATTCTGAAGCTAAATAGCAATCAATCAGATTTTCTCCAATCACATTGAGATATGCAAAACAACTACCTCAGATTGCATGTACAGTTTCTTTGGGAAATGTCTTGAAACGATCATCAGCTGAAATATACTTTGCTTTTTTTGTCATCCATTTCTAATATTTTACCTCCAATGCTGAAAACTATCTTTTAGCAACCTAAATGCAGCACCAACATAGTCCCACCCCCTGCCGCACATTACAGGTCACAGAAAAGCAGTAAAGACGCACTGATTGGCTGATTAAAACTTTGTTGTTATTTGAATAGTAAACAAGAACGTTAACCGCTTTGGAGAATTGTTTTTGTAAATGTTATTTGTGCAGTTTTTGTTTGTTTTTTGCTTAAGTGCAATGCACAAAGGACGGCGAAGGAATAAAAAAAGGGCTATCTAGAGAAGGAAGATGCGTAGTTTGCGTCGCTTGCGCTGTGCAGTAGTTCATTTAATCATTTAAACACTTTTTTTTTTCTCTCTCTCCGTACTTTTCCATATGCATTGGCCCCTAAAATAGATTAATTTTGCGGTGACCCCTCAATTTCACCATTTCCGCGAAATCCGCAAAATCGCGATTTAGGTAGACCCCTACCAATAGGTAACAGTCCAGCTTGTTTGTATGGGACTTCCACAGTAGCAAACACAACATGTAAAGGCACTAAAGTACAAAATAAAATAAAAAATACAATTCTGCTAGATCCCTATTACGAGATCAAATTCATGTTATATATAACAGATAATTTATCTCAAAGAACTATTTAATTGGTAATTTACTTCTCATGATACTTTTATAGTCATAATTTCTCTGTGTTTTGTGCTTTGCTGATCAGCCACTGTTTATTGCAGAGAGGTGTGTACTGGTGACTTCATGCAACAGTACTGTCCATCAGCTAAAACACTGCCTAATGGCGACAATCGTAATCATAAATATTTGACAGAAAATGGTGATGCTTTAGTTGGTAAACTTATGGAATGCGCTGATGGAAATGTCCATTATGATTTTTGATGCATCTTCTGATGACTTGCTCCATCCAATTATGTCAATTTTCTTTTCTTTTTATGATTTCAAGGTGAATAAACATGGTTTGTTTAGTGCTGATGTCATGATCATACCTTCTGCGGATACTATTTCCATCAGGAAAGTGATTTCCCAAATGTTCTAAAAGTACCAGCAAAATGTGACCTTGACCTTGACTCTGCTTCAACATACAAGCCAAGGACATTAAACTTAATTAGAAACCAGAACTGATAACACATAATATTCCACATGTACAGTGTGTATACTAAGATTTTTACCGATGTTTCAATTAAAAACTTTTTTATTTTATCCCTATTTTTTAAAAAGGGTCAAATCACTGATAGGTATCGATACGCCAGTAGAATTTTGAAAAAAAAAAAGACAGGCATGCTGGAATTTAATGCAATAATGACTGACGAGATTTACGTAGACATAGTCTTGTAAAGCACTTGATGGTGGTCCACTATGAAACGCGCTATATATAAAAATTATTATTATTATTATTATTATTATTATTATTATTATTATTATTATTATTATTATTATTATTATTTTGTGGAAAACCCTTGGCTTCACACGGGTTTCCCAATGACTCTGACTAGTCTGTGACATTAAAGAACACTTCGTCCCTTCTGCGTGATTTAAAGAGAGACTCATTTGTGCTGTGTCATGATCAAAATGGCCAGTAATGTTTTACTTTATAATGTAATTAACAATCCGCATTTTCATTTTTTATCTTTAAAGAAAATTCCCGGGAATTTTTTGGAGTTTATTTTAAATGTATTAAAGAAGCACCGACCCATGGTGATATGCTGTAATATCAACACCCCCGTGTGACCTGTTTTGACCAATCAGTATTTAAAATACCCATTTTGTAAATATATATACAGTCAACACTCACATATCCAATCCTATTAAATTCTGACTTCAGTGACGGTTAAACGTGTGTGACACATATGATTATTTAATTTTGGTCCGTTCCAACAGTTCCACAAAAGACATACAATATCAAAAATACATATCTGAAAGGACTATGTTTTAAAATAAGTAGGCTTCCATTTAGATGTACTGTATTGGTTTTGTTTGCACAGTACTATATTTTCAGCAGAAGTATTTTAATTCAGAACGATATGATTCTGAAAATATCACTTGCTAAAAGAGAGGACACGTGGACTGTAATACAGTATATACTTGTCTCATATTTTTATCCCTGCCGCCACCAGTAAGTAAGTACCTTCACCTGTTGTCAATAGAATAAATACTGTGTAAACTTCAGACCTGTTGCCACCCACAATTTGTATGATAATCAGAATTTTTCTGACTGGTAGTTTTGCTTCTAATTAGTTAGTAAATAGGGACTGACACTTTGGGAAATATCTTGCGCAGGCATCTCAAATTTCCTCCCGCAATTCTGGCCAAATTGCCTCTGCTTAATAAATGAGGCCCAATATGTTTTTGTTAGGTTTGTAAATAAAATGTGTTTAATTTCAAAATGCAGTTTGTTCTAGCTATAGCAGGGCTGGGAGGTTAGAATTCCTTACAGGCATGAATTACAACTATGTGAATAAGGTCCACAATATCTCTACTGCAAGTAATTGCAAGAGATAGTGTATAACTTTCAATCTGTTCCATCACTGACAATATATTTATATGGAGATGTACAAAACATGATGGATCATCTTGGTGTAATTTAAAATGAGACTCTGCTACCCAGAACACATCGTTTACTCCAGGCATGCCAATATGAAATAGCAGTGAGATTAACTTACCAGAACTACTGTAACCATGGAGAGTTGGCCCTCAGCTAATGCCACAATTGCCTCAGTCCAAGTGTGCTATATTAGTAAGCATAATTAGGAGTTTATAGTAGAAGACTACTAGTATTAAGAAGCTCTCAATTGTTTTTTTACTTGGATAACTGGAGGGCATTAATAAAAATAAATTATGTTAATAGGGGAGAGTGGCATAACAACACCAGTGCAATAGAACTGTGCTTTGAATTATGGGTTGATGACTTTAAGCAAGTGTGTCCTGGGTGAAAAGGAAAACAAGGTCACCAACATAAAGTCCAGCCCACTGTCGACCACTTTTATTTGAGAGTTTCTAGACCTTTTTTTGAAGCTGTTGTGGTGCTTTATGGCTTGTGTGTCTGCTTTTACAACATTGTTACATAACTAGCTAGTGCTGACTGAAAAATAAAACGTGAAGCAGGCAGATCTTAAAGACTAATACACACAATGATCACAACTGAGCCTACTCCCTGTTTGCACATTGCAATGTAGAAACCCTGATGTAGAACTGCAACATGAATTCAGTTTAGCAGGGACCCCTTCCAGATTTGACTCATCTCAGAAGCTCCTACACACCTTCAGCTTCACCTTCATGCATTGCTAGACCACCTACTGGAGAACCATTGCTTGAATACAGGAACTACCACCGTTTAGCCGCTAGTACCACAGGGCTGATTACAAAATTAAAGCTTTGCTAGGCTGTACGCAAACCTCCTCAAGTACTAGTCACAAAGTAGTAGGACAGAACAGCACAGTAGGCTAAAATATGTATTGCAGAAAATCTTTATTATTTGGTGGATGAAACACTTAAGTCAGTTTCTGAATGTCAGACACTTTGCTCCAGAGACTAATAAAGCTGAATGTTTCAGCTGCAAATTGTAAATCAAGTAACACTCAATGGGTTTAACTCCATCTTGCATTTCTAAAAATAAAAGTAAAGGAATTGAACTTCATCCATTTTGTGCTCTATCTGGGATCAAGCTATAAATCACAGAGATTCACACTGGTCTTCACAACAGCAGATAATGTGAATTATATATTATGTTGTGAAGTTGCCATGGTTACAATTCTTTAGTTATGGCCAAACGTTTTGCATCACCTAGAATTTCGGGATTGAGACATAATAGAATAAAATGAACACTACCACTACGACTGCTAAATAAAAACTATATGAACATAATTTGTATATTTTATTCAGCATCATGTAATCAAAGAAACTACAAAATGATATCGCAAAAGTCAACCAGAAACCATAATAGTAGTGCAGTATTTCATGTTATATTTAGAAATGTTACAATTCCACAGTTTCCGTTTTTGTCAGTTTCTTGTTAAGTATATGGAAAAATACAAAGCGGTATGTAATTCAATATGTTAACATAACATTATTGAGCGGGTTTCATTCCACTTTATGAAGCAAAATTAGTTCATTGTATTAGGGGTGGGCATTGGAACTGAAGACAATATTGCAATATATTGCAATACATATTGGAATTCAGCTGCGAGTGATGCTGATTTAGATTTGTAGATTTTTTGCTACGAAAATAAATCTACATATATAAACTGTGTTGTTTTGGAATAAACGACTGGCCTTCGAAAATACAATAATATATATATAATTATATATCTATATATATATATATAGATATTATATATATATATATATATATATATTACAAAAGCATAAATAACTGCTACACATTTATTAAAAAAAAAAAAAAAAAACAAACTGGTAAGTAGTGTTAACTATTTATTTATGTAAATACTTTTCTTGTTTTTTTATCACAACTTACATTACCAGAACCACTGCTTTGTTTTGTTTTTTATCTGATGAGATCAAATGCAGTAGGTCCAGGGGGAAAAAAGGCCATTCAGAATATAATGTAAAATTACATTGTCCAGAACTGTCAGCAGATAGTCTTTAAAAATAAATGTAAAAAAACTGTTACAATTGCACTGATACAGTTCTTAAATTGATGAGGAATAAAAAATAACTGAGTGTTTGTACAATTTGTAATTTTATTGGATGCAGAATTCCAGAAAAAAGACAGGGGTGGACGTGATATTCTACAGGGCATCATGGTGATTGGTTTTGTGCTGGAGATGACCTCATAATCGAAAGGAGTAGAAAAAAAAAAACACACATGATAAAAAATAGTCAAAAAAAATAACCAAACCACCAAAGACAACATTTACCCACTAGATGCTTTCAAAGCAAGCCAAATTTGGCAGCACTGATCAAGGGAGAGTAGCCTAAAAGTTGCATGTGAGACACATGCATTACCTATTAAATGTTACCTCAAGTTCAATGTACAAAACGTGAATTTGGATACTTTGTTTTAGTCTATATTTTAATTTGTGTTCCGGTACTTTAAGATGTATGACTACACCACTGTATTTAAGGTTGGTGGTACTGGCAGCATATTTTACTTCAGCCTTGCATAAACAACATACTGCAATGATTGATGCTATACAGCCATCCTTTTAGATTTGTTTTATTAGGAAATTGTTCCACACATGTTACTTTGTTTTTCAGAATTTAAGCAGCTCTATGTGTTTCTGCCATATCTTATTTTGTGTAGCACTGCTCGCATTATGAGTTCTTGTGGGAAGTGATTATCTAGCAAGATAATAGCCGACATTTTCCAGTAGATGTTTCCCTGAATCAGTTTAACCAAAAATACTGGTATGTTGTTCAAATACTGGTTATTGTATTGCCTGATGAATATCGCAATATGCCGGTATATCTATATTATCACGCACCCCTACATCGTATGGGGTAATGCAAAACGTTTGGCAATAGCTGTAAACTGAAACATACTGTTTTACAGTTTATGTATATGGTTTGGAAAAGTGAGTTGCACAACCCCTGAACCTGTGATTTCCTGTTCATAGGAATGCTCCCCTGGTAAGAGCTAGGGGAGGGGTTTGGATAACAGCCTGCTAATTAGCCAGGGTTTAGCTATATTGTTGCAGACCTAGGGGTAGCGGCCACAGATTGTCTGAGGTTCAGCCACAATGTTGTAATGTTGATTGGTTTGTGGAAGAGGAACAGTATTTGTATTTATTTTGCAATTCAGAGGTATGCAGTGTACTATAAACTGGGAAAAGTATTGAAATGTACTACAGTTGCTCTAGATAGGCTGTGTACTGGGTGTTTTACGCATTGAAAATATGAATTATGTATGATATTTAAATTAGTTGCATAGAGAATGCACAGAGCAATTTTGCTGCTCAGCTTGAGTTTGCATGTTATCAGGCTTCTTGTACTGTTGCTTCCTGGTGTCTCAATGGTCAATCATGTATATACTGCATGTGGTAGCTAGAGAATGAATCACAGAAATGCTGTGATAACTAATTGCTGTCTGCTTGGGAATTGCCAGAAATATGTGACCAATCAAATGCATGGTTCAATGCACTCACTTGCAATGCGTTTTTGTGACTGGTGAATATGGATTCTTGATTCTTAGGATCTCTCAATTTTTGGAGGGGAAATCTATATAATGAACACAATATTCTGTGTTTGGAGAGAGTCAGGATGCTTTATATTGAAATAACAAGGCAATCAATAAGCAATGCAATATTATTGTTTATTTATTTGCATTAGTGCAGTATCTGTACAGTTTTTTTTTTTTAATATTATAAATATATAGCATGTGCAGCAGACTTTTTGTGAAGTATATTCTGTCTGCATTAGAATAAAAAATCTGTTCTTGTGTTTATTTGCTCCACAGGCATATTGTTTGTAGTTAGTAGTCAATAATGCAAATTTATAAAATGGCTTTCTTATCTTAGAGGGTTTTAATGTAACTTTTAAATTGCTGCTTTTGTATTAAGTGTATACTGTTATTTAAATGGTCTGATTGTGGCAGTTGTATGTGTGACATGCTATACAAATGTATTGTGGTTTGTTCTTTTTTTCTGCCAAGTACTGTACAGTGCTTTGTGATACTTTTGTATAAAAAGCACTATAGAAATGCAATAAATAAATAAATAAATAAAGCAAATAAGAATAATTGTACAGTAGTAACATTACAGTTAAAATGTAAGGCTTTAGTTAATGCATACCCCATAAGTTAACATTAAAGTATGTCCAGTATTCAAGGTAATGTTGCATTTTATTCATCTAAAATACATTTTACTCACATAGTCAATGACCCAAGACCTTATATGGGGTGCTGTGTTTTACTATTCAAAATATACTGTCAGTGTTTGTTCCCTGTTATTATAATGTCAATCTGTATACAGTGTGTGTGATGGAGAGTTGAGAGATGGTAATATGAGTGTAGGCTGTAAAATCACATTTACTCTGATATTGTTAAAAAAAATCTGATATTTTGCATGCCAAGTCAATTATTGAATGTTTAATTATCAAAAAGAAACATTATACAACCACGTGTAATAAGACAGTGTTCGACTCACATATTTGAATTGCATTGCATGTGCATCTTTACATCCAACACTACTATTTATAATCACTAACAAGTTTAGTCAGTTCCATTTCATCCCATAAATCAATACAGAATTCACACAAGGGTGCAGAATTTAGTGCAGAAATATACAGAAATTGGCCATTTTCTTACATAGAAAACAATTTTCCGTCAGAAATACAACTACATTTGTTTGGATACACTTGAAGTAAACAGCCTTGCAGTAAATTAGATACTGTAGGTACTGATATGCATCCCTAGCACGACAGACCATTTTTGGGGTTCTTTATGACATTTCACACACGTTAAATAGGGACTCCAATTTGGTTTGACGAAGGATCATTTCTTTGTGCAGGTAGTAATGGACTCCCATGTCCTCTGTACTGATGGAGCCTGGCTCATTTAGCAGCAGGGTAGTCTATGAAGCAGCAGGCTATCTTTTCAGCACAATGAGCTTTCATAAATAGCTGTTGTAGACACGTATACACAGAAAAATCCTATTGTGAAGGTGATGCTTAAATGTTCCTTGACTAGCCACCAGTAGTCCCCCAAGAAGAACTTGAAAATGAATGTCATGGGTGCATTATCAGTACTTATCTAATCAATTGTTCATCTAAGGCTTGTTTGGTTTAAGATTTAAAGTTGCGTTAAGTTTTAAAGTTATAAAAAAAATTATAAAAGTGCATCCAAATAAATGTAGGCAGGAGTTCTGAGTTGTACAGCATCTGCCAGTTTATGCATTGTGCAATCTGTAGCTAAAGGGATTACAGGGTATAGGAGCTTGTTAATGTAGCTTTTATCAGTTGAAGAGTTCACAGTGCCTGTCATTTACATCCAAGCTGGAAGCAAACTGTCATGATATCTGTCATACTGGCATTTATTACAGCATCTGCCAATGAAAAATACTACCAGCAGACATAAAAATAAAATGTATTTATTCATCACTGTAAATTCTTAAAACAATACATATTGGATTTTACAACAGCAGTCACAATGACAGCAGTCACAAAAACTCAAAACATACTGCAAATCAAAAGGTTGGCTGATATAAAAAAAAAAAAAAAAAAAAAAAAAAACTGTGCTATTTATTTCTATGCTTCAGCGCCTCACTGACAGCTTTCAGTCTCCCCCTTTTCTCAAATACACCACTATTTATCTAACTGGTCTAGTCGGGTAGTTTGGTTTCCATAATTACCTTACCAATCAGGCCACTGTTTTCCCCCCAACATTACTGGTATTCTCAAGCCAGCAAACTGGGACACTGGACAGGGAATTTTCTAACAGATGTTTTAATCCAGTCACTTAGTCAAATGTGTGATGCAATAATAAACAAATATTTAAAATACTGTGCCTGTATTTTTTCCTTTTAATCTAGTTGTTCTGTGCTTTATTTAACCTCTAAAAAAATAGTCAAATATTTATTATTCAAATTATTATAAACATTATTAATATAATTAATAAATAATAAATGAATTAATAAATTAGGATATATATATATATATATATATATATATATATATATATATATATATATATATATATATATATATATATATATATATATAGTACAGCCCACATAGAGACAAAGACAGAGACTTGATATAGGTACTGTACGGTCTGCCAGACCCCCATCATAGGTAACTACGGTATACACAGTCTTAAAGGGGTGACTGGTTATGCTACTAGCTCCTGGCCATGTTCACAGACAAGCTGGAGTGCCTGTACCCACAGCTAAAGGGTGTCGATATCGAGGTATATATTAATATATATATATATATATATATATATATATATATATATATATATACACACACACACCAGGGTTTAATATACTGGCTGTGGGCACACAAATTAGCCGGAGACTGGCGTGATCCACCGTCTAAAACTATATCTGCGACAGCTATGTTTTTTTAAAAAAATTTTACGATTCTTTTCGAGTATTATTGTGCCAACATTTTTTTTTTAAAAATACATTCATTTTGTTATGCGATACTGTGGGGGTTATGACCTCCTCTCGTTTGTAAACTTTCTTATGTTCTTATATAGAGGCTGTACTCCTTTAAGAAGAAAGGCATGCTGGGATATCAGCTGATCCTTTGTCAGCCGACACCAGAAGAGGAATGGGAAAGGGAGATCTGAGGAGGAGGAAAAAGAGAGAGAGTTTGGAGAGATACCGCAACAATCTTTTAAAATAAATCTGGGTCAGACTCCAATACTTGGTACCAATAGGCACTGTAACATTTGTTCAAGTTTATCTTTATTATGAAAAGCTATTTTATTGAAGTTAACGTTTAATATTTGGTATGTTATATACACACAAAAAACATAAGTGCATCATTTTACTTTAAGTATTTTTAAAAATCTTCACAGAAACAGTGCACATGCCATGATAAACAGAACAGGTATTTGTGACATTTTCCTTAAATTAAGGAATTCCTTTGTTAAATATGTTTATTACTGAAAATGAAATATGCTTTCAAATATGTTGTTTGTGTTATGTTCTTTTCTTGCATGTTGGAGCTACAGATCATAGAAGTGCAGTTTCCGCACATTACACATGGTGTCAATAATTACAAAACAAAAAAATAAAACCTAATTTCTCAGTATGTAGTTATTTAAATTATTTTGTAAAATGTGTATTGTTTATGTCCAAACTAACATTTGTATTAACTACTCCTGGCTTGCTTGAATGTCAAAATATGATACATCCGCATGTACTTCTCATTAATACCATAATCCAGTATTTTATGACAATCACCAAAGTTTTATTTGTATTTTTTATTGCGTCTTTGTAATACTGGCTTGATGAGGGAATCTGTTAAATTTTGCTTATAAAAATGAGTATTGTAAATACTCTATCTTGATTGGTTAAAACAGATCACATGGGGGTCTTGATATTACAGTATAGCACCATGGGTCGGCACTTCTTTTCAAAAAGGGCCAAATCACTGGTAGATATCCATACGCCCTTAGAATTTCGGAAAAAAAAAAAAAAAAAAAAACATTGGAATTCATCGCAATAAACATGACTGGCAAGATTTATGTAAATGCTGACCTTTAGGACACTGAAGTGTACATGAGATATTGAATAAATCTGAATTACTTAAATCAATTAAAAATCATTCTGATCGCTCTGCTCCTTCTCCCTGAACTACACTGTTTTCCTATCTCATTCTAAAGATAAATAGTTTAAAAAAATATGTATCTTAAACTTTCAGCTTTTTTAAAAAGAGACTTTGGTCATTAAATTGATTTTTTGTTGCCGCTGCCCCCATCTATGTCTGTTCTTCTCTGGTCGGTTGCATCTCCCTGCCTGCTGCCACCAGTCCCACCCCCTGCGCAGCTGTGTGATCTGATACAGAATATTTATAAATGCATCTCCACAATTCCTGCCATACGTTTCTCTCCACATTTGTTTTTATTTAGTTAGTTAACCCATTTTATAAGGCTGTGTGTTGTACTCTAATATCACCACTTCCAGGCGGTTGAAGCCTGTCGGCTTTGCCTCGTGACTTACAACGCACCTGGGTTGTGGTGATATTACAGCACAACACACACCTTGCCTTGCCTTATTGCTTACATCGTCCACACTGGTGTCCAGCATTGTTACATCGGTAGGTTTGTTACACCGGGTCCAGAAAAAAAGATGGATAAATTAAATACTAATAGTATTTTTAAGTCTATTGTCTTTGTTAAATTCACAAATTGTTATAAATCTTACTTTTGATTTTTTATAAGAACATATACAAGAACATAAGAAAGAAAGTTTAGAAACGAGAGGAGGCCATTTGGACCATCTTGCTCGTTTGGTTGTTAGTAGTTTATTGATCACAGAATCTCATCAAGCAGCTTCTTGAAGGATCCCAGGGTGTCAGCTTCAACACCATTACTGGGGAGTTGGTTCCAGACCTTTAATTTTTTTTGTAAAAAAAGTGCCTTCTATTTTCTGTTTTAAATGACCCTTTATCTGATGTCCATTTGTGACCCCCTGATCCTTGTTTCTTTTTTCAGGTCGAAAAAGTCCCTTGGGTCGACATTGTCAATACTTTTTAGAATTTTGAATGCTTGAATCAAATCGCCACTTATTCTTCGGGGTTCAAGACTGAATAGATTCAGTTCTTTTGGCCTGTCTACATATGACATGCCTTTTAAACACTGAATAATTCTGGTCATTCTTCTTTGCACTCTTTCTAGAGCAGCAATATCCTTTTTGTAGCAAAGTGACCAGAACTGAACACAGTATTCTAGATGAGGTCTTACCAATGCATTGTAAAGTTTTAGAATTACTTCCCTTGATTTAAATTCAACACTTTTCACTACATATCCAAGCATTTTGTTGGCCTTTTTTTATAGCTTCCCCACATTGTCTAGATGAAGAGATTTCTGAGTCAAGATAAACTTCGCAGTTTTTTTCATAAATTCCTCCTTCAATTTCAGTATCTCCCATATGATATTTATAATGCACATTTTTATTTCCTGCGTGCAGTACCTTACACTTTTCTCTATTAAATATCATTTGCCATGTGCCTGCCCAGTTCTGAATGCTGTCAAGATCATTTTGAATGACCTTTGCTGCTGCAATGGTGTTTGCCACCCCTCCTATTTTTGTGTGGTCTACAAATTTTTTTGAAAAAAATTTAATAAAAAAATGTGCTTACTATACCAGAATTTAAGTCATTAATGTAGATTAGGAATAGCAGAGGATCTAATACTGATCCCTGTGGTATTCCACTGCATACCTTTTTCCATTTTGAGGTTTCTTCTCTAATCAGTTGTAACAGGGCGAGCAGCCCTGTACAGTGTTCAGTATTTATTTTAGAACAGGGTTTCCCCCTCCGTCCCTGTACTGTGTTTTCTGTTTTATGATTTATTTGTTTGTTTTATGATTTGTTGTGTTGTATTTATTTGGCCCATATATATATATATATATATATATATATATTCTCCTCTCTCTCTCTCTATCTCTATCTGTTACATTGGGCGGCGCACCAAAACAAAATAACCAAAATAAAACATATATACTATATGATGGCGTGGCCGTGAAATTTGTTTTGTTATTGTTTTTGTATTGTTTTGCAGCGTGGATAGGAAGCCCCATCCACATTAAAAACTTGTGCAGAAGGTGGCCATCTCCCGAATTAATGAAGTGATTAATTTGTTGCTAATCGGGAGATGGTCACCTGTATAAATACCTGCAGCTCTCTGAACTCCGATTGGGTGTTCTGAAGTGGAGAAGGGGAGAGCGTGAGAGGAGCGATTTAATTTAAAAGAAAGATATAGGAACAGTGAAGGCGATTGCCCAGCCTGACCTATACTTGTTGTGTGTTTGTGATTTTGTTTTTGTTTAAGTATTTTATTTGTGCTCTGTGAGCAAGTGTTTATTTTTGTTAAATATTTTATTTATTTTTGTGATTTAATAAACGGCGCATGCCGCCCCTGTAAACTGCAGTTACCTTTTGTTGTTCTTCCTTCTTCTGGCCTGATGTCACCACAACACCATTTCCTGTCACATAAGTACTTTCTGTTTTCTACATGTTAATCACTCCCTAATCCATGTACATGCATTACCTTGAATCCCTACTTTTATATATATATATATATATATATATATATATATATATATATATATATATATATATATATGTGTGTGTGTTTTTTATATATATATATATATATAAACACACTCTAGTTCTAGTTAGTTTTTTCCTATGCAATAGTGAATATATAATTCTGCTCCAAATGTGCAAAATAAGTTTGAAATACTTCAAGCCTGTTGATGTGGTCTGTAACAACAATATAGAGTAGTTACATGAATTTCAAACTATATTATTCATTAAAAAAAGCCCTTCAATTTCCATTATGTATAGTCTGTCTGCACTGTGTGACACTGAATTGTAGTAGAGATGTTTCAAAGCCTTCTGCTGACAGGTACTGGGGTAATCATCAGTGCTGTCACTGTTTAGATCATTGAGATAGACTTCATAAACAGTTTTCTGTTCCAAACTGCAATGCAGCAAAACACTTTTTTTAAATCAAAGACCACACCAGTTAACCTTATATTTCTGCATGGAGGTTAGAAAGTTACTATATATATAAAAACTCCCAGAAAAGCCAAACTCCCTATTTTTTACGGTGCATCCAATTCTCTTTTGATGTTATTTTTGTTGTGGGATTAGGATATGTTGATCTTGGTTATAGCTGTTGACAACATATATTGGCAGCAGGGTTTATGATGATGAATTCCAACCCAATAAGTACCCTTAATTACCTTATCAGCCAACCGTAAGCCACAGCACAGGAGACAACATGAATATGTATGTCCTGAAGAGAAATAATAAGTGTTATACACATGTTGCCGACTCCTAGATACCATTACTTCTGTGTTTACCTGCCAGAGATGTAATATTTGTTACACTTTTTCAGGGCAGAGTTCATGTCTGAGTTTGTATGTAACCTTTGAGAAGTGCAGGTGTGTTGGTTGCAAAGCAATCTTATCCTGACAGCCAGCATCAAAAGTGAAGTTTGCCTATCAACCTAAATCCAAGCATTGTATACAACATGGAAACCCAATTCAATTTTGAGCTGTGTTCATTACATTTCATTGGATAAACCCTCAAGAACACAGTTGGGTCTCATGGAAGTAGAAAAGGTTTTTAAAACATGCACAGTATAGGGGTGTGACAGAAATACAATGATTCTTGGTTGTAAATCTCCCTCCCGACCTGTGAGGTTGCTAAGCTGCAAGAAAAGAGTTCTTTGGATGGGCTGGTCTGACAGCTCTTTCCCAGGGTCGGGAAGTTGGCCAGTCTGGAAGAAGGCGAGACTCCGTTGAAAGAACGTATTGACCCGGAAGGGAAACAACGTGGCAGCCACAGATTGGAGAGGCGGTTGCACTCATTTACCAAGGGGTCATGTGTGCCAGCATAAAAGGGGACAGAGAATCGTAATCTGTTCCTTAGCATTGGTTTGAATGGAAATAACCGAGAAGGACTTTAACCGGAGGTAAAACATGAAGCAGTTTGTGAGTGTTATTGTTTATTTGTCTGTATAAATAATCTTCTTGTTTGTTACACTAGATGGCCAACACGATTTCGGAGCTGTCGCCGAGGGCCAGCACTAAAATCGGAATAGCACTGCACTACTGTCACAAAAAGCAACAGCACCCACCAAGCGCACTACTACACTCACCCAGTACTGGTGACTGTATGTATTATTTTGGGGCGGATACGTTTGATTTATTATTGTTTGTTATTATTGTTACTGGTCACCAGACCTGGAATTACAAATAAAAGACCTATTTTCCAAACCAGATTAAGTCTCTGTTTGTTTCATTTCTGCACTGCATCAACCCTCCACCTGCATTCACTCAGCTAACTTGACACAAGGGGCTATAATTGAAGGACATAAATTGTTTGACTCACACTTTTTAAACCCAAAACAAAATTTAAAAAAGCAGAGCAACACATTTATGTTATGCAGAGTTTTCTGCAATATTCAAAGCTCCATTTCAAGTACTGCTTTGGGAATATGCAAAGGATTGCCTCTGATCCATTATTCAAATCCAATAATCAGGTAGTTGGCAGACAGTAATACAAAGTCACATTAAGATACTGTTGAAATTTCCTTCTGATGCACTGTAATTAAACTGTTGGCAGAAAGCAACAGCCAAGCAAATACATACTGTGCTTACTTACCCCCAATATCCTCATAAAGCAAATGTTTTTATTTATTTATTTTTTTTTTTTTAAATGGCAAAAGAGAAAGACTTTGAATAAATTAAATTAAACATTTGTAGAGAGCAGTGTTTGTACCAACAAAAACCGAGTAAAGGGTGTTCTGCTTCGTGACAATTTTTTATTTTTGTTTGAGCTGCAAATGGGAGACATTTAATTTGGAAGGGATACTGAAATTCAACAACTCTGACCTCTGGTTTAAGTGTTCATGTGTAAAGTTAGTTACAGTAGAGAGTGACATGAACTTCACAGGATTTCTGCAGTACGGGAAAAAAATTGTGTTCAATTTTGCGGGATGGGATGGTACAGGAGTGAAACTAACAGGAACGGGCAGGAGCGGGAAATTTAAAAAAAAAAAAGCTCTCAGGACAAGCAAGAACAGGATTTAAAGTTCCGGGAATGGGAAGGAACAGCACTACTCTGCCACCAGCACACAGGAAGAGTGTTATTTTGCTCTTTAAAGTCATTAAAGAGACTATGACATGGAATTTGTCTTTTACCAAAAACATAAAAATTAACAGGTCTCTCTTGAACATATAATCACATTAATTTTTACCAAATTATGTATAATCGCACTACAATTAATCAAATAATACCTGGAAATACATAGAGGATCTCCATTTCCTGGTTTGGGGCCAGGAGACTGTGATGTCACAGAGGGAGATACCCGCAGGCTAATTTGATCAGTTTCAGACACATATTACGAATGAGGCAGTGTGTTCCAGTGATTAAAGTCCAGGGCTTATAACCAGAAGGTCAGCAGTTCAAATCCCACCACTGTCACTGACTGACCCACTGTTTGACCCTGAGCAAGTCACTTAACCTCCTTGTGCTCCATCCTGCAGATGAGATGGTAATCAGTGTCCTATTCTAAGTGATTCTGCATATAATGCACAGTTTCAAGCATACCTCTGTAATGTGCTTTGTGATGGTGCTCCACTATGAAAGGTGCTATATAAAAATAAAGATATTATACTATTATTATTGTGAATCATGTAGTGATAGATCTGATGTTGAGAGAGAAAACAGGGATTGTCTCCCGTATCAATTCGAGCCTTATGCTTACAAATCAGAAGGGTCAAACTTAGAGAGATACTCCGACAACACCAACGCGGCCGGACCGAAGGGACAGTGATATCCACGGAGAATCAGCATCTTGGCAACATGGATAAAAACCCTTATGTTTAACATAGATTGATACTTAAAATTTTCAGTTTACCCATAATTGTATAGTTATGTTAGTTCTTTAGTTAACAATATTGATACTTGAATAATAATTGAACGCTGTGGATTGTTCCATTGTAGTAGATAAAAGGTTCTACATTAGGTGAAGCAATTATATTACATAATTTATATATTGCATCATTATATTGCACATTGTGCTTATAAAGACCCTGTGCTTGCACTGTGTTTTTTTTTTTTTTTTCTGAAAAAAAAACCAACAAAAGATTACTAGCAGTATACCAGTAATGTTTAATGCAATACCCTAGACAAAAATATCTATACCTCCAAATAATAGCTGATCTCTGTATATCACAAGATGGGATGGGATTTTTTTTTAACAGGACAGGATGGAACAGGAATTAAAAAAAAAAAAACAAAGTTACAGGACAGAACGGGACAGGAAAAATTTGGACAGGATTGGATATGACATCTCTTTCTTGGGGTGGGATTGGACAGGAACATTTTTGACAGGACAGGATGGGACAGGACTGAAGTTTAATTCCTGTGTCACTCTATTATTGACAGAACCATGCTGCGCCTATAAATTCTATAGCTTTACGATTATAAAGATTATTTACGATTATGCTGTAAATACAGTATAATCGTAAATCTCGAAAAACTACTCACTTCTAAATATTTTGTAGTCATTTTTGTATTACTTTAGTATAAATACATGTTAATTTGGATTCATATGTTGTTTTTTTCTGACTTTATGTGAACGAAAAGACACACATTTGCCCGTTTTCCCATTGGAAATAGTGATATTTTGAAATATCACTGTCCTGGTCACAAAAGCAAAGTTTGTGGGGAATAATAGCCATGTGCCTTAAAATAAACAAATCCCCATGGCCGGATGAGATCTATTTAAAGAAATAAAAGAGGTTATTTACAAACCGCTAACTAAGATCACGCAACAGTCTCTTGAGACGGGTTGTGTCAACAGACTGGAGAATTGCAAATGTAATACCGATCCACAAAAACCAGGTAACTACAGACCAATAAGCCTGACTTCTATTATATGTAAACCTATGGAAACCATAATAAGATCCAAATTGGAAAAACCTATATATTAACATTATCCTGGGAGACAGTCAACATGGTTTTAGGAAAGGGATATTGAGTCTAACTAACCTGCTTGATTTTTTTGAGGCTGTAACATTGACATTGGGTAATTGCAAAGCATAGTTTATTTAGATTTCCAGAAAGCTTTTGACAAGGTCCCTCATAAAAGATTAATTCTCAAACTGAATACAGTAGGGATTCTAGGAAATGCATTCACATGGATTAGGGAGTGGTTAACATATAGTAAACAGAAAGTACTGATTAGAGGAGAAACCTCAAAATAGAGGTTATAGATTAATTTAATAAAAAAATAAAAATATTCAGAGAAAAAAGGCACTTTGCAGAGTGTTTAAAAAAAGGCATTTATTTTTAGAGCGGCGTTTCCCCCTCTGCCCCTGTGCAGTTTATTTTGTGTTTTTTTATTATGATTTATTTATTGTATTGTATTGTAGTTATTTATTTATTTATTTATTTTCGATTTATTGGTTTTTTTTGTGTGTGTGTGTGTTCTGGCAGAGGTGAGGGAGCAGCTAGTCCTCTGCCAGGACTAATTAAAAAAACGTGTGCAGATTGTGGCCCAGGGTTAATAGCATAATTACCTAACTAGTTAAACCCCTCAGCCACGGTATAAAAAGCCTGCTATGCTCTCAGTTCTGGGAGACAGCGCAGCAGGCACAGGAGGAGATCAGCTGGGAAGCCCACCTCCACAGCATAAGCAAGACCTATTGTTGCTGCATCTGTGGGGAGTGGGGGCTTTTCCCAGTTAATTGCCCCCTCCCCAAAGAAGAGTGGTCTTACAGCTGCTGAAGAGGGGACACGGACCTGGAGTGAGAAGAGCCTGAATGTCCACAGCCCAAGAGGTTGATTAAACGATCAATATAAAATGTCAAGATTAAAAACCCTAATAATATATGTGTGTGTGTGTGTGTGTGATGGATTGCCCTCTGGTCACACATTTTTCTTCTCTATATAAACACTTTCGTCACAGGCTGCGAGGAAGCGCATAGCGTGTGTTTATTATTCATAAACAAAACAAAACCTAACCTGATCTCGGGCCCAGTTGATGTTCCTAACTAATAACAAGGTAGGCTAAGCCTGTTACCTCGTCACCAAAACCAAATCACAATCCAAATCGTAATCCAATACCTTTTCTAATAGTTTGTTTTCGAGTTTCACTCACAATAACCCGCTTGCTCTCCCAACCAAACTCTAACTATCACCCACACTGAAACCCCCTTTTAAACATAATTAATTAGTTAATTTAATTAACATGCTGTTGGTCCTGACTCCAGTAACCACTACTGGGTCCTAATGCCACCCTGTATGATCTCATCCAAACAGGACATGCTTATTTTAAACCAGACTTAATTACTTTTAGTCTCTTATTTAACACACCATTATCATTTAGCAGTTTATTAATTAACCCATCTTTAGTTTTGATCCCAAACACTCTATACTGTTTAATTTCTTAGTTTACCATCCAGCTAGCTTACATTCTCTTTTCACATTTTGTTCCTTTCCTTAACCAATCCTTCACAATACCCCCCCTTTGCACGATCCCGTGGGATCGGCATACCAAGGCAAGAAAGCAAGTCAAACGAAAAAGAATATACTGTTTCCCCCA